>NC_141034.1:51635000-51707500 GCF_052040795.2 Danio rerio
GCAGAATAAAAATGACCTTAGTCAGGTTGAGATCACACACTCAATGAGAAAGCATGCTGCAAGGGAACAGACAGTCGGCTCACACTCATCATCATCAGGAAATCAGTGCGCAAGCAAAGAGATTCGCATGCTCGTATTACTTGAATGCAATATCAATTTGTCTTACTGCGCTCACGACATTTGTCATAAAAAACACAGGTAGTTGGAAGATGTGTGTAAAAGGCCTGCCACCACAGATAGAAAAAAATCCTAGAGAAAACATTAATAAGAATTAATGAAATTTTTGAATAACCAAATCGAAAAAAAAAATAGAAAAAAAACAAACAATGAAATAAATTAATAAATAAATAAATAAATAAATAAATAAATAAATAAAATAACATTGAAGGCTAAGTTTAATGCAAGTTAATTGTTTATTTCTGTACACAATCGCAAAGTATCCTGTTCTATTCAGATATTGCATTCTATCTGCTTGTTAAGTTTGACTTCTGGGTCCAAGCGCTCTATCAAACTGTAAGGTAAGGCTCAATACATGGTAATAAACATTTACAAAGCAATGTAATACTTTCACAATCACTATATATATATATATATATATATATATATATATATATATATATATATATATATATATATATATATATATATATATATATATATCCATGCCTAATATCAAATAGCCAGAAAGTGATACATTTTTCACAAATTGTTAAAACATCACTGCCTGTGATGCAGTCCAGCGGTCCATTCTTTGTGCGTACTCAATTAGCTGGATTTGGTTATTGACGATAAGACGCGATCCAGGATCGTTTCGTTTTTCAAAATTCATCTGAGACTTGTTGTCATAGTAACAGTTCTGGTAGTTTAAACCTGCGTAGGAGCAGGTTCATTTCATGTAAACAGGATTAGATCGGCTCAGTTCAAGCAAAGATAATACTGAAAGTATGTACCAAATGCTGATATTTTCTTACAGTAGCAGTTATATACACTTGGCAAAAGTAAAAAATATATATATAACAAAAACTTGTGCAATCTGCACTTCGAAATAAAAGTAAAAGACTGCCACCTGGTGTTTCAAAGAGAAAATTTATTAATATGAACTTTTTAAATGCAAACGCATTTATGCACAATATTCAACTTTTAAACATTTTTTTAAAAAGGTTTGATTACTAATATGCCGTTGATTGACACCTTTACCGATATCAAAATGCTTTTTTGATGCAAAATTAATTCATAGAGTAATTCCTTACGCCGATTAAAAAAATTAGTAGGCCTAGGCTTCTATAATAAAGGAAATCTTCTCTAAATGTAGAACTAAACACATTTTTTTTGCATTGAAATGAGCCTGCAGCTCAACAAATGTGTAAAGTTATTACGCGTCATATTTAACAAACCGTTACTGCTAATTTGATGTCATTTTGTTCACATGGATAATTTAATATTAATCAGATGATGTCATTAAGCTGCTGTGCCGTCAGCCAATCGTTGCATTGCTGATCATGATTTCAAGGATCGATAGATCTGTCCTTCATAACACACACAGCAATCTCTGATCAGTTCATCCAGACATTTTAATCTGATTCGCAAACTTGTTTGAAGATCTAAATTAGCCAGTGATGAGTTATCAAGATGAACAGATCCAATCATTTAAGCGAGGTACGAAGAACAGACCCCAGAAGTCCAGAGAGTGTTGTGTACATCATGATTTTATTAAAAAAAAAAAAAAAAACATTTTACTATATGATAGAACTAAAAAGTGGTCATAAAGGAATATTTTCTCAATTCAAATAGTAGTGGCTTAGACCTGGAAACAGCATTTCATATGACACAAACCTAACATGCGAATATAAATAATTTTAATTGAAACTGCTGTTCTGAATCATTAAGCATAAGCAACATTTATGTTCAACAACAGATGAACATGCGTTTGGGCAAAACAGAAAACTGATTAGTCATAGTATATATTTAAGAAGAAAAATATATATACATATTCTAGTCTGAACTACAGCTATCACATGCCATTACTCTTCTTCTTCGGTTCAGAAGGGTGTAACACCGAGCACAGACACAAATGCTTAAATCCATTCCGTTTTGCGTGGAAATTGAGCTCAGAGCTAAATCACTCTTTAGAGGTAATCTTTCTCAAAATCCTGCACAGATGTACATATCCAGGAGGATAAACAAGTTTCAAATCAAATTCTGAACTGAGCCACCAACCTCAACAGAAGACTTGGCGGCATTGGCACATCGCTGAAGGCAGACCAAACAACAAGGGCTCACATCTCATCTCTATTTCTCTTGATAAAACCAATCTGCACTGTTCGGAGTGAATTGTCAGCTGGACTACAACCAGATTAATGTGCAAACACACTTATGAGTCTTCTGGAAAATCTCCCATAGGCTTCTCCCACCTTGAATGACTCACCTACCATTTTTCCACCCGCAAACATGAGTTTTCAGAGCATTATTCTGTGTAATATGTTAATCTGCCTAGATTGTATGGTGTCCCCCTGGGCCAAGGGATATAAGGATTTCTCTAAATGCTTCTGCTCTCTTTTTCTGAGCACGTGTGGTTTTGCTTTTTTGAGATAAGATGATAATAAGATGAGGGTAGTGAAAACAGGACAGAAGTGGTAAAGCAGATAAAGGAGATGCCATGTTTGTATTCCTCTTCAGTCCAGCCTCAAACCAGAGATCTGTGCGGGACTAAATTTTGAATCCCGCTCCGGCCCGCATCCGCCAGGTTTTAGCCCGAACCCGACCGCTCCCGCTTATATTAAGAATTTGTTGTCCCGCTGCCCGACCCGCCCCGTTTTCCGCCCGTCGCGCCCGTCACTGCCTTTTTGTTGACAAGAAAAAAAGGAGCTCGGTGCGCTTTTATTTATGTCGCTAGGCACGGACTGAATCAGCTGGGTATTTTGCGAGAGTGCTGCTGTTGATATTCATATAACTTTATTTTCAGGCTCATTCTTCACATTAACACACTCATAATAACATGACTTTGAATAACAAAGACTAAGATTCTTCTTCCGTTTTGTCTCATAGTTTCATAATGATTGATACGAGTGTATTAATACAAGCTCAAATGAGATTGTTGTGAATTTGACTCAAATTATATATTAATTGCTGGTTAATGTGTACATTTCTGTATACATTGCATGCATACAACCACTTTTAAAAGTTCTTTTATCAAAGAATTGTGGTTTCATCAAGTTTTTGATGACTGATCTGTATATTCTAAAAGCAGTGCAAATTAGATTATTATAAAATTGACTTAAAATAAACTTTTAATAATTTTAATAAAATATTTTTAATGTGTTAATATGAGATTTATATATATATATATATATATATATATATATATATATATATATATATATATATATATATATATATATATATATATTAGGGATGGGAAGATTCATCGATATGTATCGATACGCGGTCATGCGCGTGCACGATGCGAGTGCATCGGTTGAGCAGCAGAGGATGAATGAAATTTTGGAAGCAAATCGAGATGCATCGGTTTTTGCGAGATGCATCGATTTTTCCGAGATACAGCTTATATTTTTAATATAGAATGTATGTTTTATTTATTAACAAGTGTTGTCAACCTGTTTTTGACGCATAATTTAATCGACCTACATAAAGTAAGCCTTAGCAACGGATTTGCGGATGTGCACACACTACAACTCAGTGTATCAGGTGTGCGAATGAAGCTAGTGGAGCGCCCTCAGAAAGCACGAGAAGCAAAACAAACATTTTATTCCCCGCTGAGTTTTAAATCTAAAGTATGGCAAGCAACATTATGGATTTAAGGATGGACGACATGACAGGACAGATGCAATTTGCAAAATGTGCCGCGCATCTGTAAAATACGCGGGCAGTATGACTAATCTGATATCTCACTTGTAGCGGCGCCACGGTGTTGTTGTGAAAGCATCTTCCAGTGTTTCTGCATCCCCGGCTTTCGTACTGCTTCAACCAGCTCCAAAAGTGGTGAGAAAAGCATTGCAAGTTTTTTTTCCATGCGCAACAGTTCTGCTCGCTCTACGCCAATAACGAATGCTATTGCATTGTTCATCTGCAAAGATATTCAGCCTAGTGTCACGGAGAACGAAGGTTTTAAACACCTCCTCCTGTTAATTTTTATTTAATAACAATAATAATAATAATGATAAAAATAATTGGGTGTCACGGTGGCACAGTGGGTAGTTTGACCACCTCACAGCAAGAAGATTGCTGGTTTGTTATATTTTTATTAGCCTGTTGTTTACAGTGACAGTGATGTTTCAAAGCAGCATAACACTGCTAGTTCACAACCATAAGTTTTGAATAATTAGTGGCAAAATATATCTTTGTAAAACTTGTTTTCATAGTTGAAAAGTTAAATCACAATTCTTGTTGTGCAATGCTAAATTTATTTATGTTGAAAGAGTGCAAATATATACATATTTTTTTAATATATATTGCACTTATACATTCTGTTTATCTTGAAAATACTTAAATAATATGTGCTATATTATCTAAAATGGCCCTCTACTGTAAACTGACACTCTGGCTCTGAGAGAAGAGCCAGTTTGTAAAAAAGTCTTGGTTTTGCTTGGTTTATAAATAATCAAACTCATTCAATGGCACAGCATCCTCTTTCACATCATCTCATAAACTTGATCTAATTAGTTAGTGCTGAAATATCGCATCGTATCGTGATATGGGTGTGAATCGTATCGTGTTGCATCGCAATATGTCACAAATGTATCGCTAATATATCGGATCGTATTCTTTGAATCGAGATGCGTATCGGATCGGCATTATAGCTTAGATGCCCAACCCTAATATATATATATATATATTCTCCACTAAAAATATTATTATTATTATATTTTATGTGATATTATTTTATTGTTTTATGATGATTGATAAGTTATGATAAATATAAATAGCAGTGCAAATTCATTTGACTTGTACATTTTCCTCAATAATAACTATTAAAAAAAACTTGTTTTGTGTTAATGTGACATGTTTCTGTTCAATACTGCCACTATAAATAAGTTATTTTTTGAAGGATTTGACATGTGGAATGAACAGCGGAATGAACAGAATCCTTATCAAGCATATGCTTTACACAGCTGATGCCCTTACAGCCACAACCCAGTTATGGGAAACACCCATACACTCACATTTACACACACGCTCATACACTACGGCCAGTACAGTTTATTCAATTCACCTACAGCGCATGTGTTTGGACTGCGAGAGAAAATGAAGGACCCGAAAGAAAACCCATGCCAACACCGGGGAGAACATGCAAACTCCACAGAAAGCGCAAATTGGCCCAGCCGGGACTCAAACCAGCTATCTTTTTGCTGTGAGGTGACAGTGCTAACCACTGAGCCACCGAAGCACAATCATTTGTCGTTAATTTAGCCTCGGGTCATCCAAAGGAGAACATTAAATATGATTTTGTAGCTGAAACTGTGGTCCTCTGTGATTTATATACTGCTTCCGGTGCTTTAAGAGTCGACAAAAACCAACAGTAATATAAGCATGAAGGTAATTATGGAAGCTCATTTGCGACACTGAATATAAAAATATAAAAAGGTAATTGCAAATAGATTTTTTTTTTCCCATCTCAGCATTGCAGGATACCAACTCGCATTTGCCACAGTAGTTCTAAAGATATTTACAGGATATATGAAATTGATAGAAACAATATATTACAAAAAAAAAAAAACTTTAAAGTAATAATTCATTTATTCATTTTCCTTTGGCGTAGTCCCTTTATTTATCAAGGGTCACCACAGCGGAATAAACCGCCAACTTATCCAGCATATGTTTTACAAAGCGGACGCCTTCCAGTCGCAACCCAGCACTCGGAAACACCAATATACACTCTCACACACACTCAAACACTACGGCCAATTTTAGTTTATTAAGTTCTCCTATAGCGCATGTGTTTGGACTTGGAGCACCAGGAGGAAACCCAACCAACACGAGGAGAACATGCAAACTCCACACAGAAACGCCAACTGACCAGCTGGGGCTCAAAACAGCAACCTTCTTGCTGTGAGGTGACAGTGCTAACCGCTGAGCCACCGTGCAACCCCAATTATGATTTCTACTAACAATTCCACTGAAAAGAATTCAACAGGTGTGACAAAAGGGTGGGTAAAAACTTCATTTAAAATGTTCAATTTTGGTTAAAATACAGCATTAAAGTGGAAGAAGACAACATTGCTGCATGCACTTTGTGCAAGCAAAATAATAACATCTGCTATTATAGTCTATATCAGGGGTTCCCAAACTTGTCCACCCTCGACCCCCAAAATAACAATGCCAGTGACTCGCGACCCCCACATTTCTTGGAGGTGGTTATAAATATATAAACGTTGCGCACACAACAATAGGTCTAGTAGCGGCTTTCTAATTGCCGCTATCGTTGGTAGAATAAAAAAACTAGTTCAAAACTTGTTCAAAACTAGATTAAAGACCTATCTGTTTAGTAAAGCATACACTCAATGCATCACCTAGCGGGTTCCACACGGGCTTCTGAATCTTGCTTATATACACTACGAACAGCAGCTACGCTAATTATTCTCTTTATTCTCTATTTTCACCTGGGGATACTCATCCCGAGGTCCTCAGATTATGCAGAGTCACCGATTGGATCCAAGACCAGCGACGAGATGATCCCAAGGTTTCCATATCCGGGACCAGGCTATATCCTGAGCTGCTGCTGCGCTGATGGTCATGGAGAGTGGAGAACATGAGTCTGATTCCAGCGACGCTCCAGGGACAGACGAGTCTTCGCTGAGGCCATCTTCCAGCCTCCACTACGGTGACTGAAGCTCTGCACAAGACTTTTGGCCAGCGGAGAAATTAAAATGGTCGTGCCCAACTGAGTCTGGTTCTCTCAAGGTTTTTTTTCTTCACTCCTATCAGGTAAAGTTTTTTTTCTCTCTCCGCTGTCGCCACTGGCTCGCATGGTTCAGGACTGGTAGAGCTATGCATAGATGAATTTGCTCTTCAGTGTTTGAACTCTCAGTAATGATTAAATCACACTGAACTGAGCTAAACTGAACTGAACTTAAACACTAAAAACTGAACTACACTGTTCCAGTTACTATGACCATCTATGTGAAGCTGCTTTGACACAATCTACATTGTAAAAGCGCTATACAAATAAAGCTGAATTGAATTGAATAGAATAAGCAAGTTTTGTATGTGTAACAGTTATAGGCAAAATAGATGTAAATAAAATGTTTTTATTTGTTCTCTAAAAACAACAGGATTCCCGCATTAATATTGCACACAACTTTCTTGTATACATGATCAAATACTGTGCTTCCTATCAACGCTCTTCCTCAATGCAGTGAAGCAACAGTTATATAGTATTGTAGACAAATAGTAGCCAAATGCCATTATATAATACATGGCTCCAACAGGTCTATATAAACAAGCATAATTGACAACACAAAAAAAAGTGCAACAGTCTAACAATCATTTAATTTTTTTAGTCATCTATTGTTTGTTTAATTTAATGTTATCCTCACTTAAAGAGTCTGGTCGGCACAATGTTTTCAGCACAAGTCTAAATTTTGGAGGCCGCCAATCAGAGATCCTTCTCAATGTTCAGTTGTGTTCTGTATTTATATTTAATGTATTTGCTTGCCATAAAGGTGTCAGAAAGTTTAACCTGGTGCTATAAAATGAATTTGCTGCCGCTGACACTTTTCCTGTGTTGTTAGGCTAACGTAAACCCACCAATCTTTGGGAAAAAAAATAAAAATAAATAATAATAATAATAATATATATATATATATATATATATATATATATATATATATATATATATATATATATATATATATATATATATATATATATATATATATTTAATTGAAAGGCTTATGACTTTTCATTTGCATGTTGTTGTTTTTTTATGTAACTATTAAATAATACATGCATATATATATATATATATATATATATATATATATATATATATATATATATATATATATATATATATATATATATATATATATATATATATATAATTTTATTTTTTTCTGTAGGTTATAGATTAAATATGTTAATTCTAATAGTTTAATAATATTTATTTGATTTTTGGAAATCACCAAGGGATCCCCTGTCATTGTCCCATGCCCCACTATGGGAGCCACTGGTATATATTTTATCATCTTCTGTTTTTAGTGTGAATTGCCCTTAAATCTTTTAAGTTTTTAAAGCAGGTTTTTGAGAGAAATACAGTCTGTGTTTTGAAGTGATTTTTGATAATGTTTCTCTCCAGTGAGCTGCTGCAAACGCATCAGTGAGTTGTAGAAAACTGAATCAAAGGATTTAGAATCTAAACAAACGGTTCATCGAAAAGCTCTGACTCAAAACATACAAAAAGAAAGTCATCTATTTGGTACTTCTCCGGGGATTTTTTTTATTACAACTTCAAGGACAAACACAAGCTGGGAAATCCTCTCACGGTCTCAATTTGTGCTTTAAAAAAGTTTAGTAACTCAATAGAAATTTGAGAGATGAATGATTATATAAAGAATAATATTTTACTACACAACATTTTTACCATATTAGGTACATTCATTCATTTTCTTTTCAGCTTAGTTCCTTTATTAATCGGGGGTCACCACAGTGGAATGAACCGCCAACTTATCCAGCATATGTTTTTACGCAGCGGATGCCCTTCTAGCCACAACCCATCACTGGGAAACATCCAGACACATTCACAAATTAAATTTTACCATACCCAATTTACCTGTCCCACACGTGTTTGGACTGTGTGGGAAACCAAAGCACACAGAGAAAACCCACGCGAACGCAGGGAGAACATGCAAACTCCACACAGAAATGCCCACTTACCCAGGTGAGGCTTGAACCAGCGACCTTCTTGCTGTGAGGTGAACGTGTTTGCGCCACAATATTAGGTACAGTACATATTAAATATTTGTCACTATAGGGCGCTTTTAAAAAGATGTGTATAAATAAAATACAGGTAATGCCAGATGACAATTTATACCAGTTCAGTTAGTTCCCATATAGCTATATAGATGCAGGTTTAAATGCAATGGGTTGACTAAATTGTCAGTAGTGAATGAATGTCTATTTGAATACGCGAGAGGGTGTTTCTTCAATATTTCATAAACCTTATTTTACTTAATAAAATACATGTAATGCCTGCTGACAATCTATCCCAGTTCAGTTAGTTGCCATATAGTCGCAGTAAATCTTACAAATCAACAAAATTAGTTAAAGGGACCACCAAAATAAATGGAACTAAGTGCAAATAACACTAAAGAAAGCCCCCAAAACACGTCTACTTTCTGTCATGCTGGTAGACAAGGAAGACAGAGAAGGCTATCTTTTCACAGTATTTATTCAAAATAAAGTTACTAATAACAGGGGGAAATCAGAGGGTTGATATTAATGCTGTAGCGATCTTCTGTAACAGCAATATAAGTGTCAACAGCAGATGTTATCGATCTTACTTGTAGTTCGCTAGTAGGAAACTCAGTAGGCGAGTATACAGACACACAGTTCATCTAGTAGCTGATCTTCCGGTAAACAATACACAAGTGTAAGCATTTCTCTAGATCGAGGAGAAGGATCTGTAGGCATGCAATGATCATCCGTTGATGACTATACAGGCACACAGTTCTTTAGAATGAAAGAATAATCACTTCCCTTGATCAGTATGAAGGTTTCAAACACTCATAAGGAACATCCATGGAAGGCGGTGAGAAGATAAAGGAGTGAAAATGAATACAACCATCTGACTTTAATACCAGCCGATGACTGAGAGGAGAAGGTAAGATTATATAGTGTTCTTTGGTGATGGGGAACAGGTGCAAGTCATAAGAAGGCTAGTGAGAGTTCACGGGATTGGATGGAGGTGGTTTGTGAAGAAGAATGATGATTGGGTGAGCAGGAACGAGCCGGGGATGTGACACTATAGCTGCGTCCCAAATCGCATACTTATGCACTATTCGACGCCATTTTGTAGTATAAATAGTGTAAGTAGTGTGTTCACACTAAAAACTCTAAAAACATTAAGTGCACTTTAATGTCCCGGATGATGCACTCATTCAGCCGCTAAAATGAAGTGTGTAATGATGGACACTTCACGCACTCAACGACCGCAGGTTTGCTTACGTAGCGGAAGGGGCGGAGCTATCGGACGCACATGTTGGATAACTTTATTTATTTTGGATGGTGAAAGCAAAATTCTCCTACAGGAGTGATTATAGCGCCTCTTGATGGTAAATGCGGCAATACTCACGGCAGGTATTATTTGATAATTCGGTTGTTTATTTCACTGATTTGGCAACCGTCAAACGTCATCAGGGAAACGGTTTGAATTTCCGCTTAGTAAAAAAATTAGTGTGCCATTTGGGACGACACTACATACATATACTATCCTGTTGAGTCTGTAAGTGCATAAGTACATAGTGCATGAGTGCATAGTGTGCCATTTGGGACGCAGTGTATAATCACAAATATATTATCCCGTCATGTTGTGGGTTGCGGCTTTCATATTCCTGAATTTTCTAAAGGATTTGACTGGAACTGGCAAACAGGAACATGGATTGTGCAACAAAAGCAGCGCATTATGAGCTGTTTGATAATCAGGCCAAAAGCTAATAACATCTAATGCAGGGGAAATGCATTGGCTTTTAGATGACCCTGCATAAATTGCACTTTCCTTTCTTGTTTGGAATTAGTCTCTGGTTTGGACATATGTGGAATAATTCAAGTAAAACTGCCACATGCCATGCGGTATCATTTATTACTTCGGTCGAGGTAGCGAAAGTGAGGCAGGTGTGAATGAGTGGAGGCGTGAAGAGATTATTTTCACAGGAAAAGATGTGTCATTTTGCTTATCGAAGAGGGGTTTCAAGGGACAAAATTAGTTTATGCAAAATTGTGCTACTTGATTTGTTGTTTACAGGCTGGAGCTCGTGCATAAATGCATTAGATCTGATCATTGTGAGCAGAATTAAGCTTTTTTAACTATAGAATGCACAAACAAAACATAAATACAGAAATAAGATGTAGACCTAAAGATTGAGAGTGTTTTTTAATGTCTCTTATGCTTATTATGCTAGTTATTATTCATTCATTTCCCTTCAGCTTAGACCCTCATTATCAGGGGTCACCACAGCGAAATGAATCGCCTAGGGCTGGGCGGTATATCGAGTTCTGAGGATATATCGATATAATTTCTCAACGTGATGTGGGATTATCTAATATCGTTCATATCAATATGGTTTGAGGTCACACGTGTGCATTCTGTGCGAAACAGACCACTCAAAAGTAGCACCCGAGCTCCACTTGCGCAAATGTGCGCATGTGCTAATGAATGATTCACTCAATGAGTCATATATAAGATTTGTTCAAAATGAACGAATCGTTTAAGAACGACCCATCATTGACGTGACATGGAGGAATATGCAGTGCCGGTGTTGTTTCAAAATCTGACTCCCGGAAAAATCTGACTCCCCCTCGCGTGCATGCACGTCACACAGTGCCTGCGGCTGTCACAGCGGTTTATCAGAAACCTTTTATCAATCATTTCTTCCACAATTGACAGCAAGAACAAACATAGAAATTGACAAGCAGTCATTTTATTTAGTCACCCTGCAAATGAAGTCTTTAATATTTTTAGACAAAAGCATCTGTATGCCACGATAATCCCTGTGCAATTAACAGTGCAATTTAAAGTCATTTATTTTACTACAATCTGAATGATTGCCACTAAAAATGATGATCTGCACAGAAGCATCCAGAGCTTCTGGTTGAGTTTGTCATGGTTTGGCAGGGCTGCTTAGGATTTCTCCCCGGGTAATCTGGACTCATTTATTGCAGCGTGCACACACACACACACACACACACACACACGCAACCTTACAGCCAGCTGAGGTGAGATTAGAGCACACAGACAGACGGGACGCTGCTTCTCTGACATTATGCAACAGATACAGAGCTTTCCAGAACTCTACCTGTGTTTCAGGACAGATGCTACCGTCTGAAACTGGCACCTGCATCCATTAAAATGCGACAGTCAGGAAGGCAGCTTGGATTGTCAATGTGAGGCTCTGCATTTCTCACAACACACACACACACACACACCAGAAACACACATAAGAGCACAGCTGATATACTGTACAGGAAAATGATTAACCTTCCTGTGAATTTACAAATATCTTTTCAAATAATTCCCAAGTAATGTTTAGGCGAGCATTTTCAAATTATTTTTTTCTTAAAAAGACTTATTCTTTTAGTTTGGTTGGAATTAAAGCAGTTTTTAAATTTATTAAAATATTTTTAAAGGTCAAAATTGCTTTTTTTAATACAAAATACCCCACACTGTTGTCCAATACTAGCATTCTAAGCCTACGCAGATGGCTGGAGAACTACACACCTGCCACTACATGAACTGCAACTACTATGATGCTGTGCGCCAAATCAACACCCGCTACAGCTGACAATAATTTGGACACTCTCACACACACAAACAGCTGAAACTCATAATCAATGATTACCTAAACTATAAAGACACCTTTTTATTTTCACACACACACTGCTGAGTCTTGTTAACCTATAACACTACCAAGCGGTATTCCTTTTTAGCCTTGCCGTGCCTTTTGATCCTTGCCTTGATTAGTTGTTTATGCTGTTTGCCGCATGCACAGACCTCTTTGTTTGTGACCACGAGTACGCTTTTGGATTACCCCACCTGATTCGAATGTTATCACTCGATTGAATGGGCATTATCAGTGGTTATCAGCTGCTACATATGGGCCTGTAGGTGCCTACTGGTAGGCTCAGAAGGCTTCTATAATTCATTCACATGGTTAATCAGCTATACTAATAGAGAAGACTCCAGATCCAGATCTGTTTTAACATTACTACATTGGGTTTAAAAATGGGGTAGACATTAATAAAAAAAATGTAAAAAATTATGGGATATTTAGTAAATAACATAAATAATTATAGTTGTTAAAGGAGTTGTTCACTACTATGTAGATGTGTGAACAAACAACATCTCTGAATGTAAAAAGCTCAAAGTTTAATGCAAAGGGAGATCTTGGTTTTTACAGAGTTAGCTAAGCAAAGCCAACAATGAATGAATTTTGGGGACTACAAAAAAAACTTACGGGCCTTGTGAGATCACAAAGGTTCGTTTATTGCGCACACACACTGCGCAGCTGAGGGCAGTAGCCAGAGGCGCTGTAACGTTATAGCAGAGATGGATATAAAATGCATCCAAACGCTGATGTTTCCACAGAGCTTCGTTCGTTTCTGTATTTGGGCTTCCAAAGGACACGACACAAAGACAGAAGTGCTTACAGTTCAATATTAATTATGTTCCAGAGAATTATAAAATACATAGCAAGCATGATTTGACAAAACACAGCTCCAGAATCCCTGTTCAGTTCCTGGTTCGGTTAAAGTCTCCTCAAAGCAGAAGCTGTGAACTACAACCTGTAAGTGTTTTTATTTGTTAAAATTAATCATGACATGTTCAGTGTCTAGCGTTAACGATATGCTGTCGCAACGATGTAAGACAATGGGAAATGCTGTATTGCACCGCAAATGATTTAGCTACAAAATTTATATTTATCAGTCAAACTGCTATAAACACACACACACACTTCACCGGCATGTGCAGCCTCTCTCTATGTGTGTGCGCTACTTTGCATTGATTTTCTTCAGGCAGCTTTTCCCTGCATTTCACATCTAAGATAATGAAGTCGCAAAAGATATGTGGATGATTCATATTACTTACAACTGCATATTCCGGATATATGTGAAAGATGTTGTGTAACGCGTTGAGTTAAAAAAATACAGGACAGCTCACCTAACCCGTGTAGCAGCAGAAAAATAAATCAAGGCTCACACAGGTCTCATCCCACATCTTGTGCTTTATTTTTTTCTGTCCCGATATATTACAGAAAATAACTTAATCCGAGCATCAGAGAAAAAGAAAGTCCCGCGCACATGTTACACACGTCTACAGAAAGTCACACATTCACAGACACACATAGACACACACAAAGACGATCTCTCTCAAGGAGCCGCACCCCATTTTCACTTGTTACAGACACTTGTCAAATTTTATTTTAGAGAGCAGGGAGAAGGTTGACTGACTGTTTACACAGCAGAAATGCACGTGCTTGTACAGGCTTGACGTGGAGCCGATCCGCGAATCGCAGCACATTATGTGCTGAGATTTGATAACTTGTTTCTTTATAGTTTCTATAGTTGGCTATTTCTATTTTATTTATTTTATTAATTTTTTTTTTTTTTTTTTTGCTTAGGGTCCCTAAAAGAATAGGATGGGCTCTGAATAAAACACTAAGGCATTCAAGGGGAGCATTGGCCAGTTTAAAAACCCTTTATATATATATATATATATATATATATATATATATATATATATATATATATATATATATATATATATATATATATATATATATATATATAATCTTTGTCTCTGTGCTCCAGGGTTCACACCTACAGCAATGTGGACACACACACACACACACTCACCGCATCAGCTGGATCAAACAGCCTGCCCACCAATCTGGGAACAAGCTGGAGAACAAGCTGAAAATATCCTGACAATTTCCCTATGCGAGTTCAAATCACTTTTCCAGGCTCGGCTTTGTTCTTTAATCTATTCAGCTTCAAAACTGTTCTTGTGCGATCTAATTAATTTCTCTCAAGCTCAAAGCCAGATTCAGAATGTAGTGAGAAAAAAATGCCCTGTCAAACACAAATCTTCCCTATCAAGTCACCCATACAGATTTGGCATATTCAATAGATTTGGAGATTAGATAGAAGTTGTTGCGTTGAGTGAGTTTATGTGGGCCATGCAGACATAACAAATCTGACAATTGGAAAACCAGATTTAAGCTTGGCTTTTTTTACACCCAGAATACACAAAATTACCAGTTAAATAAATACATAACTGAAATATTAAATGGCTTTTCACCTATAGAAATGGCAGATCTCAACCATCCATCTATAAACAACTACAACAACAACAACAACAACAAAACCAACAACAACAACAATATAAATCAATACAATAATAACAATAACAACCACAACAACAACACCAACAACAAAACCAACAACAACAACAACAACAACATCAATAAATACAATAAAAATAGTAACAACAACAACAACATTAATAAATACAATTATAATTGTAACAACTACAACAATAAAATCAACAACATCAATAAATACAATAATAGTAACAACAACAACAACATTAATAAATACAATAATAATAGTAACAACAACAACAAAACCACCGCCACCATCACCAACAACAACAACAACAACAATATTAATACATACAATAATAATAGTAACAACTACAACAACACCAACCACAAAGCAAACAACAACAACAACAACAACATTAATAAATACAACGATAATAGTAACAACAACAACAACAATATTAATAAATAAAATAAAAATAGTAACAACTACAACAACAACAAAATCCAACAACAACAACAACAACATTAATAAATACAATAATAATAGTAACAACAACAACAACCAACAACAATATTAATACATACAATAATAGTAACAACAACAACAGCACCAACAACAACAATATTATTAAATACAATAATAATAGTAACAACAACAATCCTCCTTATCCTGCACATTTTCTGTAGTGGATGCCCTTCCAGCTGCAACCCATCATTGGGAAACACTTCTTGAGATAAATAATTTTTATCAATAAAGTTACCAAGCTGAAAAGAAAATGAATGATGTATGAATGATGCTACTATATTTGTGCAGTCACAAACGTTTGTGTGTGTGAATGCAAGAGTGTATGGGTGTTTCCCAGTACTGGGTTGCAGGTGGAAGGGCATCCGCTGCTTAAAACATATGGCAGATTAGTTGGCGGTTCATTCTGCTGTGATGACTCCTGATAAATGAGCGACTAAGCCGCAGGAAAATGAATGAATGCTTATACTGTCACAGACCCCAAACACACACACACACACACACACACACACACAATTGATTAAACTTTCACTTTTTTATGGTTAAACTGAAATGACAGGTCAACTATAATCCTGACTCGATATTGCAGATCCTATGATGTGACTATTATGGATTCACACAATGTAATATTGACGTTGAAACGTTATATTGTGCAGCCCTAGTGTGGAACCAGTCCAAACTTAGCAAAGACAGCACCTAAAAGTTGCCCTAAAATCCAAAAGTTGGCACTGCTAGATGGATCCAGTGAGCAGGTCAGAAAGGCCTTTTGTGAGCTGAGTCTATGAGATAGCTCTATGTCCGCTGGCCAGTGAACTGTGTTATTCGCTGGTCACGGAGGATTGCACTGACCTGTCCAATCTGTGGGCAGTGTCAGGATTCATTAGTGCAACAGTAGGACTCACTCAGCTCTGTGATGAACATATCTGTGGACAGGGGAATCCACAGACACCTCCAATAAAGTTTGCCCCGCACATTCATCTCGGCGGCGTTGTGTGAAAATAAAGCTGCCCTTTTATTCGAAGGGTGATGCCATTCACGTCGAGGCTGCAGAGGCGAGGCAGTCGTTTGAGGAGATTAATTATTGAAAGCAATTAGAGTGTTTGTATTGGCCCTCTTCATCTTTTTTTTTTGTATCGTGTGAGTGCAGCGCCTTTCAGCGCAGTAAACAACTGCAAATCTCTGACTACTATTATGCGCAAACAATAACCATTGCACAAGTCTTGATGAAGGTGGAAAATGAGAAATGCAGGAAGACAATGAGGGTGATGATGATGATGAAGATGGAGCTGACAATGCTGCTGATGATGAAGAGGATAGAGATGATGAAAATGAAAAACGAGGCTGAGGTTTCAAAGCTGGAGTGTTGATTAGTGTTGATCAATTGCTGGGAAGACTGATAATAATTGTTGGATAGTTTGAACAAGAATTAAAACTACTGTTATTATTTACTCGTCAGACAAAAAAAAAAAACAAGAGGAAATTACAACTTTTATCTTACAATTATGAGTTTTTTCTTGTTTACAGCTTACAATTGAGGCTTGATAATGCAAAAATAAATAAATAAAAATCACGATATCATGTTTCATAGCATTCAGATATTTTTTAACAATAAAATTGGGACTGGGTGAGGCAGTGGCGCAGTAGGTAGTGCTGTCGCCTCACAGCAAGAAGGTCGCTGGTTCGAACCTCGGCTCAATTGGCGTTTCTGTGTGGAGTTTGCATGTTCTCCCTGCATTCGCGTGAGTTTCCTCCGGGTGCTCCGGTTTCCCCTACAGTCCAAAGACATGCGGTACAGGTGAATTGGGTAGGCTGTGTTGGTGTGTGTGTGAATGTGTGTGTGGATGTTTCCCAGAGATGGGTTGTGGCTGGAAGGGCATCCGCTGCGTAAAAACTTGCTGGATAAGTTGGCGGTTCATTCTGCTGTGGCGACCCCAGATAATAAAGGGACTAAGCCGACAAGAAAATGAATGAATAAATGAATAAACAATTGGGACTATTAGGATTTTTTTTCATTTAACCACTTCATTTTAACTTACCAACATTACTAAGGCAGATAGTTTTAATAGTCAAAATCAAAAAATATTTAAACAAAATATCTGATCTCTTTATAATAAACTAAACAAAACTGTTAAAGAGACTCTTAAACTTGATAAATGAAATGTGTGCAATGACAATGGTAGATCAACATCTGTAAGGTGTGAATTAGGGTGATGTCTGATGTCCCAATCAGATATTGATATCAGAAATAGGTCCGATATCAGTCCAAAAATATCAAAATATTATATCGGACTGCATTAAAAATCTCTGATATAAGCAGTCCGATGCGCTCTAAACTCCGTTACAGCTATTCTATCCACCAGCGTCCAGAGCCAGCGTGTAAAGCCCACGTGATCACAACGCTGCTGGCTAGCAAAGTCCCTTTAAGATTTAACATGCTCTACACATTAACTTATGGTGTATTACGATAGAAATCTATTGTGACGGTAGTGCACGCTGACGCTATTAACAATGGCACATCTCTACTGGTTTATTTCACGTCAAGCAATCTTTACATTGTTTTGAATACGCTGCTAAGCAACGCAAGGCACCAAATGGTGACATAGCCCTGCTGAAAAATCCAGCTTAAACCAGCCTAGGCTGGTTGGCTGGTTTTAGCTGGTCAACCAGGCTGGTTTTAGAGGTGTTTTGGCCACTTCCAGGCTGGTTTCCAGCCATTTCCAGCCTCGTTTTAGCTGGTCCGGCTGGGAGATGACCAGCTAAAACCAGCTTGACCAGCCTAGCCAGGCTGGGACCGCAGCCAAAACCAGCTATGTCCAGCTTAAACCAGATTGGTCAAGCTGGTTTAAGATAGTTTTAGCTGGTCACTTTTCAGCCTGACCAGCTAAAACCAGGCTGGAAATGGCTGTAAACCAGCCTGGAAGTGGCCAAAATCCCTTTAAAACCAGCCTGGTTGACCAGCTAAAACCAGCCAACCATCCTAGGCTGGTTTAAGCTGGATTTTTCAGCAGGGAGCGCACATTGTGCAAGCCTCATTTAAAGCGTTTAAAGTGTGATACCCAATTCAACACCAGCACTTCCCACACATAAGACTTTACCTAAGCGGCCCGGTTCTGTGTGTGTGAGAAACTCCACAAACTCGGATGCTCTGCTGCTGCAGACCCACAGAGTCATCTGGACATCTGTTTTGACTTTTGTAGTAGCTTTGAGAAGAGCGTGAGGACACGCGAAAAAGAAAAGCCTTTTACTAAATAGACTGATCCAGCTCATTATTTAGGGTGACAATACATCCTCATTTCCCGGACGTGTCCTCTATTTGGAACTTAAAAAATGCATTCAGCCAAGATTTCTAAATCGCCTAACATGTCCCGGATTCTGCTTTCGTGTTCTATAGCTGTCATGTAAAAGGTGTTAAATGCTAAACATTTTTGTTGTTTTAATTGTTTGTTAAATAAGAATAAGATCATACTGTTGCTGCGAGCCATTGCAGTTTAAAAGAAAGAATAGTATTACTCTGGGCAGAGGAAAAATTGAATTAAAGGCATTCCTGTGTTTAACTCTTCTTTAAAAAGCCCAGAAAGATAAAGTGCTCTGATAAACAGTGTCAGCTTTGCACATGAGTTTGCAGTTCTGTCTCTATTTACATTGTCGTACTTTTCCCATGTGGGCAGTAGGGTGGAATCTGTGCAATATATTATGCAAATAAAATGAATTTTGATAAATTACATTATTCTAAAAAGTCACATTATTGTATGTGCTGTGGAGAAAATGTGTTCCAATCCAGCCTCAGCAAGTTTATTTATAAGACCACATGGGAAAACTACGTTGCTGTTGGAAGTGGCGTTGGAAGGGCCAGCAGGGGGCGCTCAACATATGGTCTGTGTGAGTGAAGGTGACACTGTACTGTCAGTGAGTGCCCTCTTCCGGATGAGATGTTAAATTGAGATCCTGATTCTCTGTGGTCATTGAAAACCCCATGAGAAAGGGGGTCACTCCGGTGTCCTGGCCAAATCCCCCCTATCAGCCCTTATGGCCTCCCATTTACTGAATTGGCTTTATCACTGTCTCTCCACTCCACCTTTAGCTGGGTGTGTGGTGAGCAAACTGACGCCGTTGTCCTGCGATTGCCGTTGCATCATCCAAGTGGATGGTGCAAACTGGTGGTGGCGTGGAGAGACCCCCTCATGATTGTGAAGCACTTTGGGTGTATGGCCATGCACAATAAATGCACTACATACATACACATTACATTACTTATTTGTGTGACCAAAATCAACAAAGTATTGCTGGCGAAGATGCTGGTCACACTGGCATGATCTGGCAACCTCAGAGGGCTAGAGTTTTTGTCTTCTTTCTAGATCAAATATCTACAAATTACAGACAAGCAAATAGACTGTCTTCTGTTTTTAAAATAAAAATAATAATAATATGCCAAAATTAGTTGAGTTTTTAAAAAATCTCAAAAAAACAAGCAAAAGCAAAAACTATTTTCCTTACCAAATTGGCAGATTATTTTGCTTGTTTTAAGGAAAAACTTGCTAAATTCTGGCAAATTATTTCTTAAAACAAGACCAAATGTTTTGCTTTTTTAAAAAATGCTTTTTGATTTAAAAGCTTTTAGATTTTGGGACAAAAACTACAGTTGAAGTCAGAATTATTAGCCCCCCTGAATTATTAGTGACCGTTTATTTTTTTTATCCAATTTCTGTTTAATGGAGGGAAAAAAAATTTTCAGCACATTTCTAAGCGTAATAGTTTTAATAACTCATTTTTAATTACTGATTTATTTTATCTTTGCCATGATGACAGTAAATAATATTTGACTTGATATTTTTCAAGACACTTCTATACAGCTTAAAGAGACATTTAAAGGCTTAACTAGGTTAATAAGGTGAACTAGGCAGGTTAGGGTAATTAGGCAAGTTGTTCTATAATGATGGTTTGTTCTGTAGACTATCGAAAAAAAAAATTGCTTAAAGGGGCTAATAATTTTGTCCC
This sequence comes from Danio rerio, assembly GCF_052040795.2. Lineage (NCBI taxonomy): Eukaryota > Metazoa > Chordata > Actinopteri > Cypriniformes > Danionidae > Danio > Danio rerio. The sequence goes on from NC_141034.1 coordinate 51,655,575, forward strand.
AAAAATAGTTTTAAAAAATTAAAAACTGCTTTTATTCTAGCTGAAATAAAACAAATAAGACTTTTTTCTAGAAGAAAAATATTATCAGACATATTGTAAAAACTTCCTTGCTCTGTCAAACATCATTTGGGAAATATTTCAAAAAAAAAAAAAATCAAAACAGGGCTAATAATTTTAACTTCAACTGTAAGTGAGAAACATTTTTTTGCAGTGCTGTATTTTATAATACTCTATAATACAATGAAAAAAATAACATTTTTGTTGTCCTAAAATAATGTTGAAGTAAATATGGACAAACAAATGGGTTCACTTTTTGTGTAATTTAAATCACTCCTTTTAAAACAACAGTGGAATTGGTCCATTATTGGTCCAATGCTGGTTTACAAAAACCCAGCCTGTCAACGTTGGGATGTAAAAAATGTGGGACAACAAATAGCTTCAAATGATAGAACACATAGCAAACATTAGAAAATATTGACAATAAAATAAAAGGTTTAGCCTATTAAAATCAATAGCCTATCCAGAAATTAAATAAAGCTATAAAATCTATTTTACTTTTAATTGTATTTGCATATTGATTAAAGTTACTATAGTTATTTAGTCAAGAGCAGCAAATGAATCTCTCATTGTGTTTTGTTTGATAACAGAGATGTTAATGTAAGACTGCACAGATCTATAATGAAGCATTCAACTACTTTAATAACTGTTTGTGCTCATTTAAGAGAAAATTAGAAGTGTTTAAAATAAAACACACAGGACAAAGCAAAAAAAAACCCAAAAAAACAAACAAAAAATAAGCACTTTTCCGATGGTCCCTTACTAAGAGCTCTGCTCTGTGCGAGTTCTACCGGCTAGCGAGAGATCAAACAGAGCAGTGCCTGTAATGTCGAGCGAAAAAAAGAAAAAAAGACAGCTGTGAGACATAACCAGCTATGTTTTTTTGTAGGAAGCACACTTTAGATATTTTTAGGGTAAGAGGTTTTTAAGTTATTGCTGTCAATCGTACGTTTTTATTCACCGCAATGTAAATAGCTGCAGCTATATGACGTTGCGCGACCAACCTTTGTTCACTGTGCGACCCACTAGTGGGTTGCGACCCACAGTGTGAAAACCCCTGACCTAAACCCAACGGTCAATGGGAGATGAGCAAAGCATACTAAAACAGTGGTTCTCAAACTGTGGTACGTGTACCACTAGTGGTACGTGGGCTTCCTTCTAGTGGTACACGGAGGAATGAAATATGTCATGTACATACTACATATAATCGAAAATTTATTAAAAATGATGTATATAATATGCCATGTATTATATAGAGGCTATATTTCTGAGGTAATCTGCCAGGTTTTTTAACTGTGCAGAGTTGTAGCTGCTTTAAGGGCCTACTACGTTACTGTATTTCAATACTGCTCATTTGGGTGGTACTTGTAGAGACAATTTTTTTCTAAGGTGGTACTTGATGAAAAAAGTTTGAGAACCACTGTACTAAAATATAAGAATGAGATCACACAAATTCATATGAATCCACCACTAAATCAAAAAGTTACAAATTGCCATAAGATAGCGTTGATTTGTCTCACATTTCAGAGAAAACAGCTATGATGATAAGATATGAACTAAAAATGCAAGAGATGAAGTGTCGAATAAAAGTTCAAAATTATGAGGTAAAAGTCAGAATTTGTGAATAAAAACATGAGAATTGTGAGAATTATTTGAATAGCACAATATTTTTAGGAAATTGACAAATTAACACTTCTATTATCATTCCAGTTGCAGAAATAACCTCATTTCTTCACAGCAATCTATTGAGGGACACAAAAGACAGTCGTTTTCAGAGCCGCAAAGATTAGACTGATTTGAGGGTGAATACCTAGTTTATTTCGCAGGTAAAACTACCTGTTAAGTAGTTTCCTTTTAGAGGTGATTTTTAGGAAGCTCTCCCATGATGTTGCATGCTAAACCACTCTCATGCGTAACGGTGCCTACATTTATTTCCACTGTGAGCAGCGTTTCTCACATGAGTGCACAGCACCGCATTACAGCAGCTCTCCCACCTGCTGCTGAAAAATTTACAATAATTGGGCGAAACTCTGAAAGTGGAGAGTTGGAGAAGAGCGAGAGAACGGGTGCGGAAGATCCAATGCCGACGATGCAAAACACAGTCCATTTCCACTTCTAAAGCTGATCTATTGTGCTCTTTTCTTAATCTCTCCAGCTATGTGTCTTCCAGATTTGTTTGAGTGCCATCTGCTCTGGAGGCATATTAAATAGCCTATTCAGTGGTTTTTAATGCGTGTTTGTCAGATCTGAGGCTTCTCCACTGTATATGTGTGAATATGCATGTCTCTCTGTGTGGGAGAAGCGATTGTCTGTTGTTCCTCTCGCTTCTTGCACTGTTTGAGTTCCCTGTAGAGTCTTTGTCTTCAGTTCATCCTTTGCTACAACTAAAAAAAAAAGAAGTGCCATGATTGCACCTATATTCATTTGATCTAGAAACTCGCTGTGCATCAGAATCACTGGAGCTGAAAACGCATAAGAGCTCACACTGTAGCTGACCCTCGCTGGGTTCTCATACATTAACTATGAGTCTCATCAGTCATACGCCGAGCAGGTGGTCCCTGCATTTCCACCCACCTTAAAACTCTTTTATGTATTACTTTAGCGGTTATATACTTTTTCTCTCACTTTGTAAATAGTGCTCACGAAGCACTGGCTCCAAACAAAGCGTACACAAACTGATGCTACGTCAATGCTTGGCAGGGAGAAAATCTAAATATTCTCGCAAAACAGGACAGATTGAGAACATCTTGGCTTCAAATATCAATAGCACGAAAAACACCAACTACAATGCGGTCTCTTGAGGTGATGTTCTCAAATGTTGCTGCCATAAAGAAAAGGAAATGTACTGAATAACGCCTACAACCTATCTCGGAGAGCTGTGAACTGTGGAAACTCCTTATTGATTGGTAAGGATAGGCAATATTGGAAATAAATCTCCTCGTGAACATGGTGGTAAACATATTAGAGTAATGCATACAGTGTTAAACCCATTCTGACCAAGATTACCAATCTAATAAGGATTAGCTATTTGATTGCATGCATGCTGTTTATTTAACCTATTAGTGCCCAATCAATCTGCTTCTAGGATTAGCCCTTAAAGAAACAGCTCACCCAAAACTCTGCCATCATTTGCTCAAGTTATTTTGATAAACGCTGACTTCCGTAGATTTTTTCGACATATCTTCATGTGTGTTTTACCGGAAAGGGAAATGCATGCCTGTCAACCTTCCTGTTTTGCCCGGGATTACCCTGTATTTCACGATTGTATCCCACTATCATCCTATAAAGGTATTTTCCCATATTTCTACAGTATTTTTAATGTTTCTATGAAGGGTGGCAATAAACATCAAAGAGCCGATCCTCCTTATACGCAAACCATAGCAAGCAAACCATACCGAACAACCCTTGCTCTTAAACATGAGTCTGTTCTGTGCTTTAATTTTATTTGGGCAAGAAAACACTTTTAAATAAATATAAAAACAGCAGGATTCCATTCCTTTCTATTACAGGTGCCGTTGTATGGAAAGGTTTTGTGCATATTATTTGGTACAAAACTAATTCCATAAGGTTGCCCCACCTATGTCAGTTCATGTAGTGCTGCGTGACTGTGATAGTGATAAATGATAGTGATCCATAGTGATAAATGGACGCTGTTTCCCACATGGATTCTGTGCATGCGATTTGAAATGGACTGTAAATGGAAACTCTAGGTTTTGGGTGCGTGTTTGAACAGACATATACAGATAATAACAACAATAATAATAATATTAATAATAATGGGCGACATGGTGGTGCAGGTAGTTCTGTCGCCTCACAGCAAGAAGGACACTGGTTCGAGCCTCGGCTGGGTCCGTTGGCATTTCTGTATGGAATTTGCATGTTCTCCCCTTGTTCACGTGGGTTTCCTCCGTGTGCTCCGGTTTCCACCATAAGTCCAAAGACATGCAGTACAGATGAATTAGGTAAGCTAAAATTGTCCATAGTGTATGCGTGGGAATGAGAATGTATGAGTGTTTCCCAATGTTGGGTTGCAGCTGGAAGGGCATCCACTGCGTAAAATATGTGCAGTTGGCGGTTCATTCCACTGTGGCGACCCCAGATTAATAAGGGGATTAAGCCGAAAAGAAAATGAATGATAATAATAATAATAATAACAACAACAACAACAACAACAACAACAACAACAACAACAACAATAATAATAATATTAATAATACTGACTGTTTCAACAGTTTATTTACCATTAAACAGCTTCAGATATTTATTTATTTATTTTATTTTTTTTATTTATGTATTTATTTATTTATTTATTCTTGGGGAGGGGGATCCCTTATTTTCATCGTGTTTTCAACATTTCCAATGTTGACATGTATACATAAAGGTAAAAAAACACTTGAAGGTGAGTAAATGCTAGTAATAGCGCAAATGAAGTTCTTTAAGGATATGGCTGTAGGATCAATTCATATAATCACTTACAGTACACGTCAGACTGTATTAAGAACAATAAAGCATGCACAAATGCTGGAAGATATTCAATCAGTTTGAGCTTGCAAAATTCTGTACGGCATTGTGAAAAGGGGCGGGATTAAACAAGATGATTAAACATCTTAAAAAGTGAGCGATTGGTCCATATTTTACATTTCTGTCCAGAGAGGTCATGTTTTGATCCTCGGTTGGTGTCACACAGTCAAGTGATGCGATTTCACAGGTCAGAGTTCACCAAGCACGAGCTTGTGTTTCCGGTCTGCAGGACGCCAATTTAACTTATTAATCTGCATCTACAAGGATTATCCCTTTAAGAAACAGGTCACCCAAAACAAAACTCTGCTACTCAACCATCCCCTGTCACAAACCTCATCACGTTTCTTATTGTCAAGAAGTTAATTACATTTGTTTTCATGCTAATATGGAAGTCAATGTTTACAAGTTTTTACCACTTTTCAAAGTATCTTCTTTTGTGTTGAACCGAAAAAGGAAATGCATAAAAGTATGGAAACACACTGTAAAAAATGCAGCGTTCCACACAACTTGTTCACGTTGTTCCAACACAATTCGATAGTTAATATAACAAATCAAAAGTGGATTGAACAAAAACAAACATTATATTTTCCAAAACTATCTCCAGATTTTTGTTGTTTAGGCTCATTTAAAAAAAGTAGTTTGAACTACCAACAAAAAAATAAATGTTTGAGAGCACTTGAGGGTGAGTAAATGCTGAGTAAGTGTTCATTTTGAGGTAAAATGTCCCTTTAATAATGTAAATGAAGGTCTAGAATGAGTTGGCTGTAGGTTAGAAATATAATGACCATATACTCACTCACTCACTAATACTTAAGAGTGTATATAGAAAAATAAAGCAAGAACAAATCAGAACACGTTAAAGTGGTTCATGCAGGGAACTTATACTAAGCTATTAGTGCCCCATTAATCTGCATCTACAAGAATTAACCCTTAAAGAAACAGTTCACCCAAAACAAAACTCTGCTACTCAACCATCACTTGACAAAAACTTTTATTCTTTATCTTTATTTTGAAGAAGGTAATTTGAAAAATGTTTATTTGCATAGTTAGTATTTTTAAGTCAGTGTTTACAGGTTTTTAACATTTTTAAAACTATCTTCTTTTGTGTTTTATCCAAAAAGGAAACACAAAGATATGGAAACACACTGTAAAGAATGCAGAGTTCCACACAATTCATTCATGTTGTCCCAACACAAAATTATTGTGTTAATGCAACACAATTAGGTGGATTCCCCTGTGTTGGGTTGCAGGGGTTGCGGCTGAAAGGGAATCTGCTGCGTAAAACTGCTGGATAAGTGGGCGGTTCATTCCACTGTGGCAACCTCTGATTAATTAAGGGACTAAGCCGAAAAGAAAATTACTAAATGAATTTAAGTTAATTGAACATAAAAAAAAGTTTCCCACAACAAAATTTCCAGAATGGTGTTGTTTAAGCTAATTTTGTTTAAGTAGTTTGAACTAGAATCAAACATATTTTTAAGTGCACTTGAGGGTGAGTAAATTTTGATTTTAGGGTGAACTATCCCTTCAATAATGTAAATATTAGAAGTTAGAACTATATAATGACTATATACACACTAACATGTTAAAATGGTTGACACAAGACTTTTGTTAATTTAACCTATTGCCACATCAACCTGCATCTATAAGGATTAATCTTTAAAGAAACAGTTCAGCCAAAACAAAACTCTGCCATCATTTATCTCCGCTGATCAAGTTCCTATTTTAAAGAAGTTAATTTGAAAAATGTTGATGTAGTTTGTTTTTATCTACTATGGAAGTCAATTTTTTACAAGTTTCTAACATTTTTAAAAGTATCTTCATTTGTGTTTTATTTAAAAAGAAAACAAAGATGGAAACACACTGTAAAGAATACAACGTTCCACACAATCCATTTATGTTGGCCCAACACAAAATTATTAAGTTAATGCAACACATTCAAGTGGATTGAAGATAAAAAAAATCCACAATAAAATCTCCACAATTGTGTTGTTTAAACTAATTTTATTTAAGTACTTTGAACTAGAAGCAAACATATTTTTGAGTGCACTTGAGGGTGAGTAAATGCTGAGTACATTTTCATTTTGAGGTGAACTATCCCTTTAATATTGTAAATATTAGAAGTTAAAACTATTTAAGGACCATATCACCCCCTAACACTCACTCCTGTATTTAGAAGATACAAATCCTACAACATAGTCAATCAGAACACGTTAACGCGGTTCACGCAGGACGCTCGCTCTTGTATTCACCAGGCTTTGCTATTTTCTAGCAGTCGATTTCTGTACGCACGCATTAAACAGACATCTCTGATCGCTGTGTCGCAACCTGCTGTCAAGTAGCACCAGTTTAACTAGTTAAACCGCCTCTGCGCTCCTTCGATCTGTTTTTGGACGCAAGAACACGTCCTATGTGAACGGCTCCGTATAATTGCACTACAGACACCAATTTGTCGCCCGTCTCCAGCAGCCATGTCAATTACCAGCGATCTCCATATACACGCGCACGCCAGATTGAACCTGCACGAGGAAAACAAGAGTATAATCCCCGGGAGCGCGCGCACGGTGTCACTCAAGGATTTGCGTGCTAAGAAAAACAACTTGCTAAGTACTCTGCGGCTAAATTAAACGGCCACGAGCTTTGCTCAGTGTCCCGTACGAACGCTACTTTTATCTATTTTTTTATTGTTTTATTTTTATTTTTGTTATTTGAGGCAACATAACATCCTATCGACCGACGAGTGAACTTGTCCCCGAAAACAGCATATGGTAAAAGCTCGTCTAACTTCATCACCCTCCATCAAGCACGGCTACTATTCTGTCAGATCTGCCCGCTACGCTGAATGTCACTGCACAATATGGTAAATTATTCACACTCCACATCCAAAGTGCTTTCCGTTGTTCCTTTCTATTAAATCCCAGCACCAAATAACACAGTGAATGCGTATTAAACCACACTCGAAATCCTCTGCTTCCACACACACGAAGCATGATCTTAAATCACAACGAGCTACAGAAAAAGAAGAAACAACATACCTGTGTGTCCAACCACAAGTCATCCAGAAACGTATTTCCAATTGAGGTTTTGAAAAATAGCACACTGCACTACTTGATGAGCAACAATGTTAAGTGATGCGAAGTAAATCCAATCCCGTGTAGAATATCTATGCAGTACAGCGTCCTCGGAGTTTGTGCATTCCTTCCGGCTGAAGTGAAATCCTGATTTCGGCACCTCCTGGAGTGGACAGCTCCGCGGAAGAAAGAAATAAACTGGAGTGGAATCCTGCGTTTCAGCACCTCCAGACTGGACAGCTCCGCGGAAAGCCGCTTCTCCGCGCTCGCGCTCCGGGTCTCGAGAGCCACACCAGCGCGAGCCTTTCACCTACTGGCTGCAACCCCGAGCGGATTTGCATACAATAATACAATCAGCCAATCAAAAGCTCTGCTGCAAAAGCCCGACGAGTGGAAACAGCCAGCCGACTTGTCTGAGCTCATCCGTTTAAATGAATTGCCCTTGACAAAGATGAACAGAGTTTGTGCGCAGGCTGTCCTGTGCTCCTGTTCCTTCCGCGCGGCGCAGCGTTTGCGTGATTGCGCGTGCTTGAGGGTACACTTATGTTGTGAAAAAAATATGAGTCAACACTGATTTACTACTAGCTTGTATATATATATATATATATATATATATATATATATATATATATATATATATATATATATATATATATATATAAAATTAACTAAATAAATAAATAAAAAATCATATGTGGCATTATGACGTTTTGGGCACGCACATAGGTCTGATCAATGCTTAAAAAGTAACAAAATAAAAATAAAACAATATGAATAAATTAATAAATAATTAAATAAAATAAATAATAAATAAACAAAAATAACTAAATTATAAAATATAATTTAAAAATCATAAATAAATAAATGAACAAATAAATAAATAAACAATCGATAAAAAAAATAATAATCCAAAAAAGTTAGTGTCAATGCTGATTTCTTACTTAGCTTGCAGACATGATGGCGTTCTGGGCAGTCACATATGTCTACTCACTCAATGCAAAAAAAAAAAAAAAAAAAAAAAAATATATATATATATATATATATATATATATATATATATATATATATATATATATATATATATATATATATATATATATATATATATATATATATATATATATATATATATACATACTATAAATAAATAAATAAATAAATAGGCTGGGTCAGTTGGGGTTTGCATGTTCTCCCTGTGTTGGCGTGGGTTTCCTCCGGGTGCTCTGGTTTCCCCCACATTCCAAAGACATGCGCTATAGGTGAATTGGGTAAGCTAAATTGTCTGTAGTGTATGTGCGTGAATAAGTGTGTATGGATGTTTCCCAGTGATGGGTTGCAGCTGAAGGGCATCTGCTCTGGAAATAATACGCTGAATACGTTGGCGGTTCATTCCGCTGTGGTGACCCCAAAGGACTAAGCCAAAAAGAAAATGAATGAATGAATAAACAATAATAAATAAATACATATTTAAGATAAAAATATCCCCTGCTTTGTTACATTACTTGCATAAAACTATATGTGGCAATGTGGTGTTTTTGGCATGCACATCTACTCTATGCATAAAAAAATATTAACAAAAATAAAATACAAATACATATACATAAAAAAATTAAATGAAAAAATTAAATAAATGAATGAGTTAGTGAACAAATGCATCATAGCAGTTGGGTTTTTTTATAGGATACCTAAATTTGGGCCAAAACAACCCAGACTTATTAATTTAAAATTCTGTTTTTACAATTCTTGTTTAACAAACTTTTAGTTGTTAAAATCGGCTTTGTAAAATTTAATGAAAATAACTTTTCATTCATCCATTCACTTGCTTTTTGGTTTATCCAGCCAACTTATCCAGCATATGTTTTACGTAGTGGATGCCCTTCCAGCTGCAACCCATCACTGGGAAACATCCATACACAAACATAAACTACGGACAATTTAGCCTACCTAATTCACCCATACCGGTTTCCCCCTATGGAATGTGGGGGAAAATCATTTTAAACATTACAATATTTGATTTAGGGTTGAGGTACCATTGTTGAGAAGTAGGTACTGTGTACTGTGGTGTTACTAACTGTGGTGTTACTAACTGTAATATGGACCATGATTTGGGCAGCCGCTGCGATCGGATCCTATACCAAAGTTGGCGACAGACTGTACTAAAAAAGAAAGGCGGGAGGGGTGGTTGGGAGAGATTTCACTGGGTTTTTCCAGAAGAAATAACAAAATACGGGAGAAATACGGGAGACTCCCAGGAAAAACGGAACTGTTGTCAGGTATACGTTACAAATTGCCCTTACATTGTGCAATCAGATGTATAATTTGAAAGATAAAATCCAATATGTTGTTAATAATATTTTAAACATAATCAGCATTAACATTGAACATGGGTGACGTAGTGGCGCAGTAGGTAGTGCTGTCGCCTCACAGCAAGAATGCATGTTCTCCCTGCATTCGCGTGGGTTTCCTCCGGGTGCTCTGGTTTCCCCCACAGTCCAAAGACATGTGGTACAGGTGAATTGGGTAGGCTAAAATGTCCGTAGTGAATAATTATGTGTGGATGTTTCCCAAAGACGGGTTGCAGCTGGAAGGGCATCCGCTGCGTAAAAACCTGCTGGATAAGTTGGCGGTTCATTCTGTTGTGGCGACCCCGGATTAATAAAGGGACTAAGCCGACAAGAAAATGAATGAATGAACATTGAACATGATAGCGAACAACTTATTATATAAAGTGTTGATCAGCGCCACTTTCCACCAGGAGTCTTCCTGTCTCCATATCTGCACTCTCACATCCATCTCAAGTATCGCTCTGATTTACACACTTATCAGTTCATTCCGGTGCCAAAAAAAAGCTTCATATATCTCAGAGGGGGGTTTCATGGAAAGACGACCAAAAATTCAGTCACTTAGAGACATTTTATTTCACTGAGACTAAAGTAAACACTGGGTTTTATGTACACCATTCTACATTTACACACACCAAATATTGACAGTCTTCTCTTTCTCTGAATATCCATTCCGTGTTTCTCCACAGTGCAATTATACACAAATATTAATCCAAAACACATCAGCCGTCCCAGCTATCACACTACTGTGTACCATTCATGCTATGCAGACCTTCTGTTTGGTAGACATGGAAAACAAACAAAAAAAAGTTATTATGTTTGTGACGGCACATTGGAGCAAATATCAGCCAGACGATGAATTCGCTTGGGCTCCAAAAGCAACTATAACTCACTCTAATGCCTCAACAGAGAAAGCCAGACAGTCAGAGCAACCTTACACAAACAACGAGAGAGAAATTCAGAGAGCATCTAGTCTGAAGAGTAGAAGAGCCAAAAATCTCTGCCGACTGTTGGATTAGCACCAAACCCACAGAAAGAAAGAGAGAGAGAGAGAGAGAGAGAGAGAGAGAGAGAGAGAGAGCGAGCATCTCCATATAATTGTTTTCACTACAGACCCACTTAGCTGTCTAAAAACACCTACAGTCAAAATGACGGAGAGAGAGCCCATATGGCTCAAGCTGATAGGCCGAGGAAACAGCACTCGCACTATAAAAGCTCTCACAAAAGCAGAGTGATGCAGACGCAGGGGGAGCAGCCGCTGGATTTAACCACCCACACTATGTAGGAAGCTAATTGCACGGTCTCATTCAGCAGCAGGACACCACTGAGCTTCTCAAACACACACACTCACAAACACACACACACACACAAACACACACACACACTCATGTAATGTGGTAACATGTAACTTGTATTGGAACTGTTATCAGTGGGTTATGCAATAAAATTACTTGCTGATATATATATATATATATATATATATATATATATATATATATATATATATATATATATATATATATATATATATATATATATATATATATATTCAGCTTGAGAATAAAAAAAAAATATATATATATATATTATTCTCAAGCTGTTCACTTCATGCATGCATTAAAAGATGGAATATTGGATGGATTGGTGTTTAACCTACTTGTTTAAATTAAGCTGAAACAGCACAACGCTTGAGTTTGTGACAGTTGTTTAATGTTCAATTCAATTAAGTTTGTAAATAGTAATAGGTTAACTTAAATTTTTCCAAATCGATTGTGTGGAACCCAGCATTTTTTTTCTACAGTGGTTAGTGTCCTGTTTTTAATCAAGCATTCCATTTGTTTATTTATTGATTTGTTTATTCTAAATCAACATTAATTATTATTTTAAAAACCATATTTAAGTATGACACAAAATGGATAGATGGTTGGATGGATGGATAGATGGATAAATGAATAAAAATTATAGATGGGAGGATGAAAGGATGATTAAATGAATGAATTAATTAATTAATGAAAATGATGAATGAATTAATGAATGAATGAATGAACAATTGAATGAATTAATTAATGAAAATGATGGAAGGATGGATGGATGGATGGATGGATGGATGGATGGATGGATGGATGAATGAAAATGATGAATGAAGGAAAATGTTGAATAAATGAATGAATGAATGAATTAATTAATTAATTAATGAGTTAAAATTATAAATGAATGAACGAACAAACGAACGAACGAACAAAAAAACAAACGAACAAACGAATGAAAATGATAGATGGATGGATGAATGACAATGACAATGATGAATGAATGAATGAATGAATGAATGAATGAACAAATGAAAATTATAGGTGAATGAATGAACGAATGGATGAATGAATTTATTAATTAATGCATGAATGAATGAATGAAAATGATGGAAGGATTGATGGATGGATGATGGATGAATAAAAAACATTAGATAGATAAAAATGATAAATAAATGAATAAAAAATGTTGGATAGGTGGATAAAAAATGGATGGATGGATGGATGGATGGATAAAATGATTGATGAATGAAATGGATACAAACGATTGACGGATGGATGGATGGATAGATGGATAAATGGATAAAAAATGATGGATGGGAGGATGGAAGGATGAATAAATGAATTAATGAATTAATGAATTAATGAATTAATGAATTAATGAAAATGATGGATGGATGGATGAATGAATGACAATGATGAATGAATGAATGAATAAATGAGTTAAAATGATAAATGAACGAATGAATGAACGAACATGATGAATGGATGAATGAATGACAATGATAAATGAATGAATAAATGAATGAATGAATGAATGAAAATGATGGATGGATGAATGAATGAATGACAATGATGAATGAATGAACGAATGAATGAATGAATGAATGAATGAATGAATGAATGAATGAATGAATGAGTTAAAATGATAAATGAATAAATGAACGAATGAACATGATGAGTGGATGAATGGATGACAATGATGAATGAATGAATGAATGAATTAATGAATGAATGAAAATGATGGATGGATGGATAAATGGATGGATGGATGGATGGGTGGATGAAGAAATGAATAAAAAATGATGGAAGGATGGATGGATGGATGTACAAAAAACAACGGATAGATAAACATTATGGATGAATGAATGAATGGATAAAATGATAAATAATAAATAAAAATAATAGATGGAAGGATGAATAAAAATAATGGATTGATGAATGAATGGATAAAAATGATGGATGGATGGATGACATGATGGTAAACCATTATCATAAAAAAGATGTCAAAATTTAACAGAATTTTTATATTCACATTGGTTTATATATTTGTACCGATCCAAAATTACTATATTTACTGGAAAAAAAAAAAAAAAAAAAAAAAAAACATGTCTGTAATCATCCTTTCAGGCAACTTTTTACAGCCACAATTTAGTTTATCTTGTATATATTTTATTGTTGCTTATATCCCTTTTGATTTTTACATTTCCAATGCTGTTTAAAAATAAATTTCTTCTATTGTTTTGCTCTCAGCAGTGCATATCCATGAGGTGCTGCTTAAATCGCCCTGTGACTTACACCCAACCTGAGAAACAGAACAGCCTGAACCGCATCTAACATGAAGTCACCTGTAACCCAGTCTTCAGGGACCGAAAGCAAAGCAAGATAATTATCCAGAGACAGAACTGAAGTCAACAAGCACCAATTATAAAGACGTAACCTGCGGGACGGAACAGGTAACAATACCTGGAGGAGCACAAGGGTTTCGACTGACTTAAAAAAATTAAATAAAAATAAGAGGTAGAACATGAAATATGAGACACAACATTCACAATTTACATTTAGCAAGAAGTACCGAGTAGGCATGTGGTGGTGTTACCTTTTCGTGTTGTGATAATTGCTCAAGCTTTTATTAGGATAATTGGTATTTTCACAATATTGAGATAAGCTGCATAAAAAGGTTACTTAGGTAGAATGAGAAAAAAAGGGACTGTGCAATTTTGTTTAAGCAAATGTTGCAAACAAATTAAACTGCAATAAGATTATAATAAGGTAACACTTACAATAAGGTCTCATATGTAAACATTAGTTAATTGAATTGAAATATTTGATAAAAAATCTGCAGAATTCTATCACCCAGCAGCCCAAGACTGGTTACTCACTGAAGCTAAGCAGAGCTGAGCCTGGTCAGTATCTGGATGGGAGACCACTAGGGAACACTAGGTTGCTGTTGGAAGTGGTGTTAGTGAGGCCAGCAGGGGACGCTCAACCTGTGATCTGTGTGAGTCCTAATGCCCCAGTAAAAGTGAAGGGGACACTACACTGTCAGTGGGCGCCGTCCTTCGGATGAGACGTTAAACCGAGGTCCTGACTTTCTGTGGTCATTAAAAATCCCATGGCACTTCTGGTGTAACCCCGGTGTCCTGGCCAAAGTCCCTCTATCGGCCCTTACGATCATGGCCTCCCAATCATCCCCTTCCACCGAATTGGCTCTATCACTTTCTCTTCACTTTACCAATAGCTGGTGTGTGGTGAGCGCACTGGCACCGTTGTCCTGTGGCTGCCATCACATTATCCAAGTGGATGCTGCACACTGGTGGTGGTGTGGAGAGACCCCCCCCCCCCCTCATGATTGTGAAGCGCTTTGGGTGTATGGCCATACAAAGTAAATGCGCTATATAAAATACACATTACATTATTGTATGCTATAATCCTTTTACAATTTAATTGGTTGAAATATTTGTTTATCCTGAACAAGAATACATAGAGCAATACACTATGTATGTGTGTTTGTATCTATGTATGTACAGTTGAAGTCAGAATTATTAGCCGCCCTACCCTATTTATTTTTTCCCCCAATTTCTGTTTAACGGAGAGCAGATATTTTCAACACATTTCTAAACATGATAGTTTTAATAACTCATCTCTAATAACTGATTTATTTAATCTTTGCCATGATGACAGTAAATAATATTTGAGTAGATCTTTTTCAAGACACTTCTAAACAGCTTAAAGTGACATTTAAAGGCTCGACTAGGTTAATTAGATAGGTTAACTAGGCAGGTTAGGGTAATTAGGAAAGTTATTGTATAATGATGATGGTTTGTTCTGTAGACTATCGAAAACAAAATTGCATAAAGGGGCTAATATTTTTGTCCTTAAAATGGTGTTTAAAAAATTAAAAACTTATTTTATTCTAGTTGAAATAAAACAAATAAGACTTTCTCCAGAAGAAACAATATTATCAGACATACTGTGAAAATTCCCTTGCTCTGGTGAACATCATTAGGGAAATATTTAAAAAAAAGAGTACTTTCAGTATACCTTTGCTTGAAATGACCCAATCTGTTCCTGTTTACATTAAATAAACCTGCTCCTGAGCAGGTTTAAGTTAGCAGAACTGTTGCTGACAACAACTCTCAGATGAGCTTTGAAAAACGAAACGATCCTAGATTGTGTCAAATCGTCAGTAACCAAATCCAGCTAATGGAGTAATCCACGTTTGAAGAACGGACCCCTGATGTGCTCTGCCAATCACAACTTTCAAGGTGTGCATTTCAGGAAAACTTAAATAGTCATAAAATTCAATATAAAAACTCCCCATACTGAAACCCTGCACCTATTTTCATCAACTTGCTCCACAGATTGTTCATTTAATTTAATACATGGTCTACATACTGGCAAGTGTCTCTGCTTAAAAATGTATTTTCCTGGATGCTGCACACCTCCTACAACATCATAAAAGTGTGTCGTCGTCAGCAGAAAACCACAGCTGTGTTTACGTCTCGTTCCAGATCCTCCTCCTCCTCCTCTCTCATCTCTTCATCCTGTGATTTAGTTTTTTCTTTATTGCGTGGTTGTGCACATCTAAGCCTTTTCTCTCCAACACTTACAATACATATTACTTGGTTTTTTATTTATTTATTTATTTATTTATTTATTTATTTATTTATTTATTTATTTATTTCGAACACTAATGTAAACTATAACCTGTTTGGTGTATGGTTTTATGTAGTATGATAAATCTGGAAAAAATATTGTACTGCATAATAATAATGACAACAATAATATAAATAATAATAATAATAATAATAATAATAATAATAATAATAATAATAATAACCATCTATATTTAAATACCTTTTTATTATTATTATTATTATTATTATTATTATTATTATTATTAACAAGTGTGTAAAATATTGTGCAATATTTACTTACCACTACCAACAAAAACATAATAATAATGATAAGAATAATTATATTAATAATAATAATAATAGCAGTTGTTGTTGTTATTATTACTATTGTCATCATCATTTTTATTATGATCATTATTATCATTTTTATTATCATTATCATTATTATTTTATTTTCATCATCATTTTTATTATTATTTTGTGTATTATTATTTTGTGTATTATTATTATTATTATTATTATTATTATTATTATTATTATTATTCATTCATTCATTCATTCATTCATTTATTTATTTTCTTTTTGGCTCAGTCCCTTTATTAATCTGGGGTCGCCATATTAGAATGAACCGCCAACTCATCCAGCAAGTTTTTACGCAGCGGAAGCCCTTTCAGTCGCAACTCATCTCTGGGAAATATTGTTATTATTCTTATTATTATTCTTCTTATTATTATTATTATTATTATTATTATTATTAATATTATAAAACTGTGGCTAAATAAATAAATAAATAAATAAATAAATAAATAAATAAATAAATAAATAAATAAATAAATAAAACAGTCAACCATAATGAACTTAGCACAAACTAGCACAAATGAAGCACAAACATACAAGACTATTTTGGTTAAATTTGCAGCATGTCGGGGGGCTGGTGACATCATCGCCCATACTTCAATAAATAATATTTTAACAACAGAAACAGCACAGGAGGAAAGCACAGAGGAATGAAACTATTTAGGGTGAATTTGAATTTGATGTGGGGGAGCTGTGTGACCGCTAAATAACTTACAAATATTATTTTAATATCTCAAAAACCAAAACAGCACAAATATTTTTGTAACACAAACCAGCACAAACGAACGAGACTATTTTGGATAAATTTGCGGAATGTCGGAGAGGCTGATGACATCATCATCCATAATTCAATATGTAATATTTTAATAGCGGAAACAGCACAAACTGAACTTCTACCGGCACAAACCAGCAGAAACGAAGCACAAACCAACAAAACTTTTTTGGGTGAATTTGAAGCAGGGGGGGGGAGGGGGGGGCTGCCCTGCCCAACTGCTAAATAACAAATTTTATTTTAATATCTCAAAAACCAAAACAGCACAAACAAATATTTTTACAGCACAAACGAACGAGACTATTTTGAATAAATATGCAGCATGTCGGCGGCTGATGACTGTCACAATCACAAATGATCATAACTCCATAGATCGCTGGATCTCTCTCACTATAACTCATGGACTACAATTCCGCCATTTCTGGACTACATTTTCATACATGCACTCCGGTCACACTTACACATGCTTCCTCATCTAGACTGATTACTCGCACCACCTGAGGATTGTCAGAGACTGATTGCATACACTATTTAAGCTGCACACTCACTCCCATTGCTGAAACTTGTTAACTGTAAAGTAACACTACAACACGTTTTCCTTGTCTTGTTTCTCCGTGTTTTGACCTTATGTTTCTCCGTGTTTTGACCTTATCTTATGTCCTAGTTTATCCTTATGTCCTTGTTTGCCGCCTGCCTTGTGACCTCTTGCCTGTTATTCGACTACGATTCTGGACTGTCTCCATATACCTGTTTACACCAGTATTGACCATTGCCTGCCTGACTACTCATTAAACCTGCATTTGGATCCTACTTCTGTTGTTTATGTCACTCCCCATGGTTACAGATGACAATCATCGCATAATTCAATAGGTAATATTTTGGTCCCACTTTATATTAAGTGGCCTTAACTAATATGTACTTAAACAGGAATTAATAGTTTGTTACAATGTACTTATTGTGTAAATACATGTATTTATTGAGTAATTATGCTTGATTAAATACCGGTATGTAATTACATCTGTAATTAACTTCTGTAACTACATTTGTAAATACACTGCTGACCATTCCCTACACCTTAACCCACCCTTAAACCAACCCACACCACCAAACCTGTCCATAACCCAACCTCTATCCCAACTCAAGAGCACCACAAGTGTTCTCAAATACATTATAAACACAGTAAGTACATTGTATTTATTTTTTGATTCAAGTACATAGCAGTTAAGGACACTTAATATAAAGTGGGACCAATATTTTAATTACAGAAACAGCACAAACGGGTATTTCATCAGTGCAAATCAACACAAACAAAGCACAAACGAACAAGACTATTCTGGTTAAATTTGGATGACATCATCACCCATAATTAAATGTGAAATATTTTAAGAAGGTTTAAGAAATCGGGTTTCTACACAATTTCATTGTCACCTATAGTTTGGGTTAAATGTGGAGATGCTCATGTTCAAGAGTTAAAAACCTCTCCGTAATCCTGAAATTGACAGACTGAAAATGAAATGAGTAAGTCTGATCTCCAGCGCTTTCAGCTCGACCGCAAAACGTTCAACATTCACAGCAAAACCATTAACACCCAGAAGACACTTCATCCGCTGCCATATTCAGAGCATACAGCTAATAAAGCACATCATCAGAATACACACAGCCTGAAGTTACGTGTGCTGTAATGAGCAAATGACATGCATGAGCTGAGATGTGGAGACTGGAGAACAGCTGCAGGAGAGGAAAACACAGGTGAGACATTCAGGCTCAACACCGAACCACACACTGCTCCATTGAGGAAGCTTTAATAGCTAGCTGCTTGGTTATTTTTGTACTTCCAAAAATATTACACCAGCATGAATGAACGGTAAACACCTTTGCAAATTATCGGTACACAAAAGGCATAGGCTTTAGAGATTTTCAGTCCTTACATTGCAGCTTACTAAAAATTTAATATAATGTAAAATGCTCATTAATATTACTAAATAGTAACAGGATAAAAAAGTATATATATATATATATATACAGGGCTCAAAATTGCGACCATTTTGGTTGCATATGCGCCCGAAATTTTATCTATGCGACCTCAAAATATATTTGGGAGCATTTCTGCGAGTGCTTAAAATTGTTGTGTGCGACCAGTTTTTACTGCAAAATGTTCAGCACATGCGCAGATTCGGGAGACATTCACGCAGAATGCATCTCTCTAAGCTCTTTGTCTGCACTTGAAACGGGAAACGCAGTGCTCAGGAATGGTTTAAAACAGTTGTCATGTCATCTTGCTGCAGTAACAAGTCCGTAATGCTTGCCCCACCTTCGCGATCTTCTTATTGGCCCACCACTGCTCTAGCACTGAACGCGAATGATTGGTTAATGTCAGCTGTCAATCACTCAGCCAGCACCTTCTTGCTTGGGATGACAGAGAGAGCTACTACCGCGAAAATATCTTCTTTTGTGTGTGTTCACCAATTGAAACAAACAAACAGGCAAACGAACTCATAAAAGTTTGGAACTACTCATAGATGAATAAATGCTGACAGATTTTGTTTATATATAATTTTTGGGTGAAGCATCCCTTTAAGGCAAAATTCCCTGAATGTGCTTCCATACAGTGGTAAAGAACATATTCATCAGCACTTCTGAGCAATGAGACACGCAAACTAGTCAGCCATCTGTTCTGCTGTCACACAGACACAAACACACGTGCGCGCACACACACAAGCACACACATGCGCGCGCACACTCAGCTGGTCTCCTGCCAAACTCTATCAAACTTCACTTTAGCATTTTTACAGATGCACAGAGCTGCTCTCTAGTGTAAAACAATCACTGCTTCTCACTGCAATATCACTTTTTTTTACTGTAATTACAAATCTAGAATTTCTTCACACATTTCCAGAAATGCATTGGAGAGAGAGAGAGAGAGAGAGAGAGAGAGAGCACATTCACACCAGCACATGACATTGTGGCTATTTTTATAACCAGAGGGTTTCTTTAAGTAGCCCATCTATTTATAAACACGCATATTTTACTTATTGAAAAAAGAAATTGTTTTAATTAAACTCCACTACATGCTTTTCTTACCTAAAGTTTAGTCTTGTTTCTGGTCCAAATATCTAAAAAATAATAAGCCTTTTATAGACAAGCGAAAACAATGTGTTAAACCTTTATTTTCACTGCATACATGACGAGGCAAGTTTATTTATATAGCACATTTCATACACAATGGCAATTCAAAGTGCTTTACATAAACAGGAATAAAAGAGACAAGTATAAGAAAAATACAAACAAATAATAAAAATGATAAAAAAAAAACTGATAAAAATGTGTTAAAACAGGTTATAAAAGAATGAAAAAGAAAGGAAAGACATAACAGTGTGATCTGTGGGACGCAGCATAGTGCTCATTCAGTAAAGGCACAGCTAAACAGATGTGTTTTCAGTCTTGATTTAAACGTGATTAATGTTGGAGCACATCTGATCATTTCTGGTAGCTGATTTCAGCAGCAAGGGGCGCTGTTAGTAGCTGAAAACTCACTTTGTTTTTGACTTATATCTAAAAACAATGCCTTTTTTTACCTGGCGAGAAAAGGCTTTTTGATTTAAGAATTTTTTTAAATATCTGGATTAGAAACAAGACTAAAAAAGATTTTATTTTTATTTATTTATTATTTTTTTTAAGTGTGCTCAAATCTTGTAAAAGGCCCTTGTATAACACTTACATTTACATGATGCTGAAATCTAAATGTGTTTTATACATTTAACATGTATATAAGTTTCATTCCTACTCACAACAACAACAACAACAAAAGTAAATACCACAAGAAAAGCTACAGTAAAGGTGTGATAGTTCTGAGACGGATCCTGCATACTGAAAGCCATCTTCCATTTTCTCTGCCCACTTTCTGCCTTGAAAACCACAGTGTGCGAAAATAAAAGATAGATGAGTCTGGTGTCTTGAGAGAGTGAGAGAAAGCAGAAGGGAGAGAAAGACAGACCACTAGGAGCTATTTACAGAGTTTCAAGCAAAAGGCGAGTCTTCGGTAAAGAGTCCTTTTGGAG
Source organism: Danio rerio (assembly GCF_052040795.2). Classification (NCBI taxonomy): domain Eukaryota; kingdom Metazoa; phylum Chordata; class Actinopteri; order Cypriniformes; family Danionidae; genus Danio; species Danio rerio. The sequence goes on from NC_141034.1 coordinate 51,676,700, forward strand.
ACAGAGGCTTTACTTTGAGGCCTTCACTTCTGACATGGTTATCACTTTCCAGAGCCCACTATTATCTGTCAGCAGCGGGAGACTGAGACACAAGCAGAACTCTACAGCTCACACTGTAGTCTACAGTGGATCAAGTACAGCTCAGACCAAGGCTACAATAGGTGTCACATGATGAATTTGAGTAACTACAGTGGGGGAAATAAGTTCTGAACACATACTTTTTCTAAGAACACATATTTCTAAAGGTGTTGACTTGACATTTTCACCAGATGTTGGCGACTACTAAAGAAATCCATATATGAAAAGAATACTTTACATATGAAGTCATGTGAAATAAAATGAAATGACACAGGACCCAGCTAGCTGACTCAAATCCGGCCCACACCAGACACTTGCATCCGGCCCACATACCGCATGGAATGATGGCACTTGGGCGCTTTGCTCCTGTCTGCGGGTCTGGGCCACAATTAAGCCACATCAATATCATATATCAGCCAGAATTCAACCAAATAAACCAGAACTGACCCTATTCTAGACCATAGTTTGCTTTTAATCTGCCCCAGATCTGGCCCACACCAGACACTTACATCTGGACCACATACCGCATGGAATGATGGCACTTGGGCGCTTTGCTCCTGTCTGCGGGTCTGGACCACAATTAAGCCACATCAATATCATATATCAGCCAGAATTCAACCAAATGAACCAGAACTAACCCTATTCTAGGCCTTAGTTTGCTTTTATTCTGGCCCAGATCTGGCCCACACCAGACACTTACATCTGGACCACATACCGCATGAAATGATTGGACTTGGGCTGTCTGCTCCTGTTTGCAAAATCTGTGCCACAATTAAGCATAAGCCAAACCACGTATCAGCCAGACTTCAACCAAACGAACCAGAACTGACCCTATTCTAGACTGTAGTTTGCTTTTATTCTGGCCCAGATCTGGCCCACACCAGACACTTACATCTGGACCACATACCGCATGAAATGATGGCACTTGGGCGCTTTGCTCCTGTTTGCAAAATCTGTGCCACAATTAAGCATAAGCCAAACCACGTATCAGCCAGACTTCAACCAAATGAACCAGAACTGACCCTATTCTAGACCATAGTTTGCTTTTAATCTGGCCCAGATCTGGCCCACACCAGACACTTACATCTGGACCACATACCGCATGGAATGATGGCACTTGGGCGTTTTGCTCCTGTCTGCGGGTCTGGACCACAATTAAGCCAGATCAATATCATATATCAGCCAGAATTCAACCAAATGAACCAGACCTGACCCTATTCTAGGCTGTAGTTTGCTTTTATTCTGGCCCAGATCTGGCCCACACCAGACACTTACATCTGGACCACATACCGCATGGAATGATGGCACTTGGGCGTTTTGCTCCTGTCTGCGGGTCTGGACCACAATTAAGCCAGATCAATATCATATATCAGCCAGAATTCAACCAAATAAACCAGAACTGACCCTATTCTAGGCCTTAGTTTGCTTTTATTCTGGCCCAGATCTGGCCCACACCAGACACTTACATCTGGACCACATACCGCATGACATGATTGGACTTGGGCGGTCTGCTCCTGTTTGCAAAATCTGTGCCACAATTAAGCATAAGCCAAACCACGTATCAGCCAGACTTCAACCAAATGAACCAGAACTGACCCTATTCTAGGCCTTAGTTTGCTTTTATTCTGGCCCAGATCCGGCCCACACCAGACACTTACATCTGGACCACATACCGCATGAAATGATTGGACTTGGGCTGTCTGCTCCTGTTTGCAAAATCTGTGCCACAATTAAGCATAATCCAAACCACGTATCAGCCAGACTTCAACCAAATGAACCAGAACTGACCCTATTCTGGGCCACAGTTTGCTTTTATTCTGGCCCAGATCTGGCCTATTACTTCTAATAATGGATTAAACATTGGTAAACATCAGTGAATTATATTATTTCATCACAGGTTGTGTCTCACTTCATTTTGTTTGCTGTATTGAACAAACTTGTCAAGCAAAGTTCTAAAAAGCAACAGAAAAAATGTATATAATGAGGTTTTGGGCTATGAGACCCAACAAAAGCATCACTTTTCTCCATGATGGTGACTTTAGTCTATGTGGTCCACATATGTTTCAAGAAAACTGGGCCACATTTGCCATATCTCCTCTGAACTGCTTTAGGCTCACAGCCACATTAGCCAGGGCTAGCTGTGCCAAATATTTGCCAAAAGTAGCACACATTTGTTTAAGGATAACTGGGCCACATTTGCCATATCTTCTCTGGGCCACTATAGGCTCAAATCCACATTAGCCATAGCTCACTGTGCCGAATATCGCCAAAAGTGTCCCACATATGTTTTTAAATAACTGGGCCACACTTTCCATATCTTCTCTGGGCTACTATAGGCTAATGGCTGCATTAGCCAGAGTTTACTGTGCCAAATATTTGCCAAAAGTGTCCTACATATGTTTTAAAATAACAGGGCCACATTTGCCATATTTTCTCTGGGCCACATTAGGCTCACAGCCGCAATAGCCAGAGCTTACTGTGCCAAATATTTGCCAAAAGTGGCCCACAAATGTCTTAAGATAACTGGGCCACATTTGCACTTACACATGTGAGCCACTTTAGGTTTAGACCCAGATTACCCTTAAATGACTATCCCACTAATTTGCCAAATGTGGCCCACACTTGACCTCTGTCGTTTGGGCCAAATGTATCATTTTCCACATGGGCCACATTGGGCTCATATTCAGATTACATTTTGCCATAAGTGCCAAATCTTTGCCTTAAATGGTCCATATATGAATTTGAATCTTTGGCCCCCCTTTACCATTGTACAGTTGGGCCACTTCAGGCTCACATTTATTTTGTCTGGGCCGAATGAATACCACCAGTGCCACATAACTGCCTAAAGTGGCCCACATTCGTATGCTATCTGGGGAAAAACGTATTGAACACATGAAGAAAGGGAGGTGTAGAAAAGCAGTGACAGCCCTGACAGCAGCTGAAATCTCTCAGTAGTTCTTCAGCAACCCTCTCCCCTTCCTCATTGTGAATGAATATTAGCTGCTTTAGTCCAACATCTACATTAGCAGGATGATGAAGATGAAACCAGAGAGGACATTTTAGCAAGACAATGATCCGAAACAAAGCCAACGAAACTCTTAAATGCTTTCAGAGAAAGAAAATCAAGCTATGGAATGGCCAAGCCAATCACCTGACCTGATCACCTGTATTCAATAGAAAATACGAAATCAAGATCAGATTTGATAGACGAGAACCAGAACCATCAAGATTTTTACACTGATTTGTTTTGTTTTATTTTTATGTTTGAGTTTTTTACCAAAACCTAGTTTAATTCCATGTCAACAGCTCCTTTAAAAATATTTTTCCCAAGAATAATCCAATAAAACCAATAAAAACATCAGTGATGCGCCTGCAAACACACACACACACACACACACACACACACACACCTAGATGATTATAAATGAATCATTGTAAATATACAGATTATTATTGTTTTTCTTACTGTTTTATCCTAAAAATTTACAGTTTATTCAGATCTATTTTGTATTGATTTGAATGAATAATTAATGTTGAATAATAATATAATATATAGAATTTTAATGTGATATATTGAATAATATGATGTATGGTTGATATTTTATTTAATTATTATATATAAATATCATCTTCTTTTTTTTTTGCTACTACTTTTATTTGCCGTGTACTGTTTTGTTTTGTCTTTTTTTATTATCATTATATATGTGTGTTACTTTTTATGTAAACTTTATAACTGCTTTGGCAATACATTTGTAACAATTGTCATGCCAATAAAGCAATTATTGAATTGAATTGAATTGAATTGAGAGAGAGAGCAAGCAGATACCCCGGGTCTCACACTATACAACTCCGGTGTGAAGTTCTTGCTGTTTGCAGATGATCTGATGCTGCTGTCGCCAACACAACGGGGTCTACAGCAGCAGCTAGATATCCTGTGTACAGCTTCTGTCGGATATGAGGCCTGACCGTTAACCCAAAGAAAACCAGTTAAACCCAGATGTCAGGGAAAGAAACACAGCTTCACCCTTGGTATGACAAAAATTTAACCTGCCATAGCACATACCTTGGGTTGACAATAAGTGCTAATGGAAAACTAAATTTGGCTGTGAATGAACTGAAAGAGAAAGCAAGAAGGGCCTTTTGCGCCATTAAAAAAATCAACACAAATAGAAATTCCAATTCGAATCTGGCTCAAAATCTTCCAGTCAGTGATTGAACCTATAGTTCTATACAGGAGTGAAGTGTGAGGTCCTCTCCTCAGTCATGAGTTCGATAAGTGGGATAAAAATCCAGTTGAAAGCCTACATGCAGAATTCTGTAGGAGCATACTTAGGGTACAGAGGATCACACCATGCAATGCATGCAGGGTAGAATTAGGCCAGTATCCTCTACTCATGCGCATTGAGAAACGATCCATTAAATTTTGGAAACACAGTAAAGTGAGTAACCCCAACTCTTACATTTTAAAGCCCTCAAAAGCCAAGAAATGGACATTGAGAGAGAGAGAGAGAGAGAGACAGAGAGAGAGAGAGAGAGAGAGGCATAAAATATACATGGCAAATAAGAGATAGCAGATTCAGCTAAAACAATAAAGTCATATTTTATTCAACAGAAATTGTTTCACTTTTTGGGGGGAAAAGGCACTTTAAAAATATGGAAGATAAAAATACAATGCAATATTTAAGAAACAAACTGCTTATAGCTGAAAACAAACTATAAAGCACAAATACTAAAATATATTCTTCAAAAATATACATTGTGACCCTTGCAGGTTTCTCTGGTTGCTATTTTTCCCTGCTCTGAGCTGTTTTGTTTGACTGATAACCTATAGCTGCTGGAAAATGTCATCAGCACAATGTTTTTGGTCGGCTGCTTTGCAGAAAGAAAAATGAAATTACATTTGGCAATCAAACTTCGCTGCTGGTGGGGAAGATGCTCTTTATAAAACACAACAAAACAGCTTTCAACATGAATCACGGCTTTCATGGGTCCAGCTCATGTTTGCTTTCTAAATCACACATGTCATGACTGGAAACGCACTGCTGAGGGCACATTTTTACAGAAACTATATATGACTTTTGTTATAATTCTTACAAAAATTTATATATTTTTATCATTAATATAAAATATAGTTGTTCTACTTCAAAATTACTTTTCAGTTCAATAACTATTGAAAAAGCAGAATTCCATAAAAAAAAAAACAATATCTAAAAAATGCATCTGTTTCATAGGACTTACAGTGTATGCAGGCATATGAGTATTAACATTGCACATATTTACATAATTGCATATGTTTTAATTGAATATATGTCAAATAGCTATGAGTGCATATTAAACACTTTGATTCAATTAGCCTATTTGTTTCAATGGAAAGCGACAATGTTTGAAATGTACATCTTAATCATTAAAAAGTCCAATAACTTTATTAATTCACATGCATTTCAACATTAAAATAGCAACAACATGCCAGTTAGATTTTTTAGCTCAGTCTGGTGGCACATCTTACCCCTGAGCAACAATGTTATATTTTACATACTTAACCAACTAAACTAACTAACTAACTAACTAACTAACTAACTAACTAACTAACTAACTAACTAACTAACTAACTAACTAACTAACTAAATAATAAATAAATATTGTTTTCATTTATATATTATTTATTTTATTTACATTTATTTTTTTATTTATTGTATTTTTTAACCACACAAATCAAAACACTGATGAATCAATAAACCTCTCATTAACAAACATGTGTAAAAAATGCCTTTCAACATAGTACAATATTGTACTATACAAAAATATATAACAAATAACTTCTAATAGTTGAAATATTGTTTAAGACACAATAAATAAAATGTACGAATAAAAAAATAAAAAAATAATAAAATATAAAAATAAATAAATAAACAAATAAATAAAATTAAATATAAAAATAAATAAATAAATAAACAAATAAATAAATAAAATGCAAAAATAATAAAATAAATAAATAAATAAATGCATTTCCAAAACAAAAAGACACACCTTTTTTTTTTTTCCAGGGTCACTGAAACTAGTGCATTCTCAATAAAATATCTAGCTTTAATCTTTTTAACACAATTCACAGGGAGAGTTGTTGGCAAAAAAAATTAAGCCATTTCTTTCCAGTGATTCCATTAATGTACCTGGCATGTTTTGCTTTGGCAGTCGACCTGTATCATGAAAGCATGAAATTATCCACTCACTTGGCATTTCCACAGAGTCCATGACTCCACGCACACACCTGAAACAAGAAGAAAAAAGAACTGAACAATACAGGCGTCAGGTGCAGTTTCATTCATTAATTGCTGCCACATTTTCAAATGAATGCCACAGTGTGTACACAAATTATGTGTATTTTTTTTATTCACATGTTTAAAAATCAAAAACAAATAATAATAATAATAATAATAATAATAATAATAATAATAATAATAATAATAATAACAACAATAATAATAATAATACAAAAATGTATAAAATATTTTTATATATTTATTTATTATATAAGTTTTTTATTTTTATTAATTTAAAACCTATTTTAACACAATTTAACCAATTTTTCGAATATATATATATATATGTATATATATATATATATATATATATATATATATATATATTTTTTTTTTTTTTTTTTTTTTTTTACATTTTTTAACATTTTTATTATTTGTTTTTTTTTTTGTTCTTATGCTTGTCTTATTTGCAAAACACGTTAAAATTGCCACTGTGTATGACATGTGCTATATAAATAAACTTGCCTTTCCTTGCCTTGACTATTATAATAAAAATATTATACCACCCAACAGGTTTTCTGCTCTATTCTGCAAAGAAAAAAAAAAAATGTAAAAAAACGAATAAAAATAAATATTAAATACATATTAAATAAATAAATAAATAAACACTACAATGTGCACACACACACATTATGTAAATTTACTTTATACTACTATTCATAATAACAAAAATCTACCAGCAAACTGGTTTTCATCTCTGCACTGTAAAAAATTTATATATATATATATATATATATATATATATATATATATATATATATATATATATATATATATATATATATATATATATATAAATTAAAACAATACATGTATTATGTATATTAATAAACACATTATGTGCATTTACTTTATGCTATTTTTTTACAAAAACAAACAATAAAGAAATAACTAATTCTACATTAATTACATATATATACATATATAGTAAAAATATATGTTTAAAGTAAAGATGGATGGATGGATGGATGGATAGATAGATAAATAAATGTCACAGTGTCCACACAAATTGAGTGCATTTACTGTATTCTATTTTTTTAAAATAAAGAAACAAATACACTCTCACAAATTCATCTCTACACTGCAAAAAATAAAAACATATAAAATAAAATGAAATAAATAAGTAAAAATATCCAAAAAAAAAAATCTAATCAGGAAACACTTTCCAGACAAGCAAAAAATAATGTTTATTTTCAAAAATAATATAGAAAAAATGAAGTGTATTTTCTTTTAAAACAAGCAAAATAATCTGCAAATAAGGTATAAGATAATCTTATTTCAAAACAAAAACAATATTATTTTGCTTACCCCACTGACAGATTATTTTGCTTGTTTTAAGAAAAAAAATAATAATAATTTTGGCACATCATTTATGAAAACAAGCCATTTTTTTTTTTTTTTTTTGACTTGTCTAGAAAATGCTTCTCGATTTTTTGATTCTTGATTTTTAGATTTTCAGACTAGAAACAAGACAAAACTAAAAAAAACATTTTATTTATTTATTTTTTTTTTGCAGTGTAGCTGTAAAACGGAGCTGAATTACAGCAGACTCTTGCTTAAATCTAATAAATGGTATAGTAGTCACTGGAGCCTCGGCAAAGCAAGTAAAAGCTCAAACCTTTCAAATCAAACATTTAAGCAAAAGTTCACTGAGGCTAAAAGCTGACTTTCATTTCACCCCGTGTGCTGAGGATTATGGGGTGTCATCCTGATACAGCTGTGTAATAAACACCTTTAGGTCACACATTCATCACGTTTATGCAGCAGTGCCAAGGAGCTTTATAATACCTGGGGAAAACTGTCCTATTAGCATTTTCATTGCATTCAATGGCAGCTCACTACACACTGCAGCTTCTGCCATCTTCATATCTTAGACATACATTATACAGTCAAAGTTTTAAAGTTGATATGTGACCAGTTACTTTGAACATGTAGGAAAAATGCCAAATACAACAACTACTATGACAACAACAATTATTGTTATTATTATTATTATTGTTATTAATTGTTCTATTAGTTTAGTTTATTTTAAACTTGGTCCCAGAAAGGAAATGTTTCTTCTTTAAGACAACAATTGCATGCATACAACAATCATAAAATAACAACACTCATCAAGACAATAACATAAGTTAAAAGTTTAAAAACCAAATAAGCCCCATACGAACTACTGCAGGTCATTCTGGGCAACCACTTCAAACAATACTCCCATTTAAACTATAACTGCCATTGGGATAAGTGACTTATTTTAAGCCTTTCTTCGTGCTTTAGAAATTCTAAACCTGCGTCCCGATGGTAACAATTCTAATGCCGAGTGAAGGGGATGTGTAATATCTTTAAAAATCACAACAGCTGTTTTTTTCCATACAGGAGTCAAATATAATCTGCAGTGAATGTTGTTTGAGAACAGTTATCCTATTTGCCTGATTGATTGATTTGCCTCAATCGCAGTCCTCGTCTGCCTCAGAAAGCAGATCTCACGTAACGTTTGTGAGAAATACATCAGTAAGAACTTTACCAACGAATTGTTGATGTATTTGTTGTGGAGTTGCAACAATGAGTCACACACAATATTGTTACAAAGTTCACGCACACGCACACACACACACAGCGATGACACACACACAGAGCGCAGACACACACACACACACCGCATTTAGCTTTGCACTCCTTTTGCACACATATATGACAGGATACAGCTTAATCTCCACTGCTATATGGGTATCTGTTAAAGGGCACCTATGGTGAAAAGTCTACTTTTCAAGCTGTTTGGACAGACATGTGTGTATATATAGTGTATAGACCGTCATATTGGGGTGATATAAACACACACAGTCCTTTTTTTAATTTAACAGCATAAAAACGGTGGACCAATTGGAGCGGTTTTCAGACCGACCACAACTTGATGTAGGAGTGCGGCCCCCCCCGCCCACCGAATTGATTGACAGCTTCGCATAACATGTCCTGGTAGTCACATGTATAATCATGTCAACAAGACCAGACATACGCAAAGCAACCGGGAATAAAGGTCTGTTCAGTTCGCTAGGATCATCAATCATCATCAAATGTGATCAAGAGTGAGTTTCACATGTTTAAAATGTTTTAAAACAGTGCATGTGTGTAATGAAGTACAGCGATTTACTTCAGATTCACTTCATCAGCACAGCTGCGTGTCAGAACAATTATGAAAGAAGACGTATCAATCCCGATTTGTGGACGTTAAATCAGGTTTATTTTGTACTACTAAAAAACTACTACTACTACTACTACCACCATCAAAATTTCTCCAGAAGAATAAAATATTATAAGAAATACTATGAAGAATTCTGTTAAACATAAATTAGAAAATATTTGAAAAAAACTCACAGGAGAGCTAATAATTTTGACTTCAGCGCTATATATTTCAATGACAGCATCATTCCTATTAAAAACAATCAATTTACCATCAATTTAAAATAAACATAGTTTATTAGCCAAATGAGCTTCTCCATTTCTCACAGTAACAATAAAAAAGCATAAACACTTAAAGTACTTCTAATTGGGTATCTGGGAAACTCAGCCTGTAAAGCTCATTTAAATAGAGAAATATGATAGCGATTAGGATGGCTGATCTCAGCGCACCTTTGAAACCAACCGGGAGCGTAAACAGTGAATACAGCAGAGCGCAATATTGGAACAAACGCAACACTCGTCTCTCTGGAACACACTGCAAATTAAATCCTTGGCCTAAAAACACAAGGACTGATTGTTAGCGGTAACGTGTGCTCTTTTGTTTGGGAAAGTACAGAAATAAAGCCACATGATGTTGACACAGAATGGGTTTGATCAAACTGTGTAATGTTTTCTGTCTACAGCTGCTTAATAATGCTTGTGTTTCCAATGTCTTTGCCCTAGTGTATTCATACCTATTCAAAACTTTATATTATTAAATATTAAAGTAAATAAAGTACTGGTTATCTTTATATCGAAAGAGAGAAAATTCATTCTACATTCATTCTACATTCTACTTATTTATTTTAAAGGCTCTCTTAGGTAAATTACCATCCAATCTTTCTAATTTGTTAACATTTTACCTAAATAACGAACACACTAGATCTGCTTCCTGTATTCGTTTAATTCGTGGCAAACAAGTTCAAGTTCTTTTTATGCTCCCATGGCTTGGAATGACCTGCAAAATCAGCTTAATCTTGACACATTTTCGACTCTGAGTACTTTTAAACATCTTCTGTACAACGTCTTAAAGGATACTTGTTATTGATTTTTTATGATCTGATCTTTTTATCAATGGTGATTTTGCAATTTTGTGGTATTGTTTTGTGATTTTTTATGTGCAACTTGGTGTAATAATCCTAATTATGTTCAGTAAAAATCATAATCAGTTATTATGTAGTGACTTTACGTTATTTATCTTGTATGTGCTATGTAGCTTTCTAAGGAGAGGAAGGCATGCGTGAGTATTTACAACGCTCCAACTACTTAAAAACGCGGAAACTGTGCGCAATTTCACTGCGTGTGTGTTTGCTGGACAGTCTTTCACTGACACTTACAGCAGAAGGCCCTATTTCACTGTGATTAAGGGTGCTTTCACACCTACACTTTTGTTTCGAAACCTGTCTCGTTTGCCCAGTTAGCGCAGTTCATTTGGCATATGTGAACAGGGCAATCGCGCTCTGTTCCGCGCCAAAGTAATTGCTCAGAGACCGCCTGAGTGAGGTGGTCTCGGCTCGATTGAAACGAACCCTGGAGCTGTTCGATTGCAGTGAGAAAGCGATCCGATGCGAGCGTGGTTATATCACTGTGTTTTATGGATATGTAATAGGCTTACGGCTATATGAAAAGAGAATTATGAGTATGGCGGGAAGTTTCGCGAGTCTCCGGATGCCCGCAAACGATTGATGATCTCCCGGTAATCTTGTGTCTCCCTCCCGGTCCTCAAATAGGCATCGTAGTGCACCCTTCTCACCCCTCCCCACCGCATCTCTCCTCAGACACATTGCGCGCGCACCCTGTCATTCACCATCAAACCACCACCTCTCCTGACTGCTAAATGGGACTCTGCAATATAAACCCTGACACTCTGACCAATGTGAGGAGAGTTTACTCTTACGTGACTTGTTTTAGCTCTTTTGGTCCGATTAGTAACTTTGTAATGTGAAAGCGAACCGCTCCAAGAGCAAAGAGCAACAATGTAACAATTGTAATCTCTGTTTTGGAACAACTGAATCGACTCACAGGTGTGAAAGCACCCTAAGAGAATGAAAGTAAACTCCATTTCTTTCTCTCTCTCTCTCTCTCTCGCTCTCACTGTGGCCCATTTGACCTGCTGGCGTGACTTTTTCTCTGCTCTCGGCTGTTACAGCGACACTTCTGGATACAGACACGAGCGCGTATCTACAGAGCTTTCTCCACTGTGTCTATCGTGGATCAGCTGTGATCACCGCTGCCATTTATCAGTGTTATTCATCTGTGAAGAGCGCCAATGCATAAGAGCCAATCGCAGCCCTTTCTGTAGAGCGCGTGACCAATCAAAGGGAACTCGCTAGATAAAGCCAGCGGGATATTTGCATTTGTTTATTTGCTATAAATGCTCGTGTTGTTTAAACGTACAGTTTATATGCAGTATATACACTGTAAACGATTTCTTGTTAAATTAACAGTAAGTTACTGGCAACAATTATCCAGTAGCTGCTGTATTTCATAAAACAGTAACATTACTGTAATACTAATTACATTAGTATTACATTTACTGTAAAATGTAATACATCATTTTACTGTTGTTGATTTTTACTGTAACACCAATTACAGTAGTGATACACATACTGCAAAACTGAAAACAGTATTTTATTGTACATTTTTACCATGAAGAACTACGGTATTTTAACGTTACTTTCATTATTACTGTATAGTATTTTACAGTTATTAAATGTTATTTTATTTTATTTAATAGTGCTACTTTATAATGGGTAAAAATTTTCAAAAATTGCACAAGTGTTATTTTACCTGTTCAAGAAATACAAGAAAAATAAAGAAACTGAAACTTTAACTTCACAATAAAGGTTTATTGTGTAAACCATGCTAAAACAGTGGCAATAATTCAATATAACAAAGCAACAGAACACTAATGAACAATTGATCATTAAAACCAGTCAACAATTAATGCATCAAAAATTATTACAATTTTAAAAACTTTATTTTTGAAAATACTGCTACAAGACAGGAAATGATGAAAGCCAAATGATGTGGAAAGGGACAGTGAAAAAGGGCAGCAGCACTTCTGATGATCCTGCAAAAATGACCAGCAAAATCAATCACTGAAGTAAAAACTAATCATCCCCCAAACCATTTAATTCATTCAGAAACGAAACACTGCACTGTTGTTTTTATATATATAAAGATCAGTGGGCATTGTTCTTGAAGATCGCTAGTCAGGTGTCCACACAGGTGTGTAAAAAATAAAGTCTCATCTTAACTTAATGTCCGACTCTGTATAGCTCGAATATCTGATTCCATGATCACACTACTAGTGCTTCCACGGATTTAAGAGGGGTGAACACAGTTCATTTTCACTTTAAGATAGTCATATTTAAAATTAAATAAATAAAAATAATCTAATTTAACGTGACTAATGTTAATTAAATACTTTTAGGCTTTTAACACGTATAAATCCACTTCTAACTTACAGATAAGATTGCGTTAGAGAACATGAAAGCCGTGGGTGATTTTTAAAAATAATGCTAATGATGAGTTACTGATATTTGGTTTGCATAAAACAAAGTAATCACTAAGCATTCATTTTTGGCAAAATCTGCAGAGAGGCTCAGCGACACGAGGAAATGTGTTAAAGTTGAGTAGAGAACTAAAGAGCAGTCTAGCCTACTTCATGAAATGTTTGTGGTAATATTCTGCTGACAATTTATATTACTGTATTTCAATATGCAGCAGTGATGGCATGTCAGCAAGACAAATAAACATTTTATCAAGTCATTTCATACAATTTATTTATTTATTTATTTTTTATACAAACCATCTAGTGACATTTCCTCAAACTAAATCATCATAACGTTACTGTGCACAGCATCAGTAAAACGTTGAGAATAATTTAAATACTTAATTTTTTAAAACAGTCACTGCTGATTAGAAATTAACATTAAAGCTAAGCTTACAGAAATCCTGTATGCATGACAATATAAAGATGTATTACTCACTGATGTCGAAGCACTTCCAGGTCATCAGAGATGTAGACAGGACAGAATATGTGCTATCAAATGAGCTCTTGTGCAGCCTTTGTTGGACATCCAGGTAGTATGTTCACCCACACTGTAAGAAACAAAAACAGAAACAATTTATTAAAATGTGAGGGATAGTAAACATGTTTGGTCTACAGAGAGAAGAAAATGTTTACTTTAAGCATTGATCCTAATGAATCTATTTCTGAACTACATTTAACCTTATCACGGAAACAGCATTTTTGAGCTTTTAGACCAGGGGTGCTCAACCTTGTTTGCTTTAAATTAGAATTAAAACAATAAATCTCTATGTCAAATAAAATACTTCAGATCTAAATAAAGCAGGTGCTTTTACCTAAAGGTTCCTTCCCTCCAGTTAGTTTGGCTGCAGATCCCTTCCACATCTGTGCTTTATTCGGTTCTTGTCTTAAGAGTAACTGGTGTCGCATTCCAGGTCCATCACAATCTGGGCTAGAAGGACAATATGACAAAAGACAAGGCACATATAAATAAGTCTCAGAATAAAATATTTAAAGGAATAGTTTACTATTTTGCCACTATTTACGTGTTTTAAACTAGTTTGAATTTCTGTTAAACACTAAAGCAGATATTTTGAAGAATGTTAGTAACCAGTAACTAATGACATCCATATTTGAACCAAATTTCTTTAAAAAATACGAGTTTGTGTTCAACGGAACAAATTAAATATATGACTATTTTGAAAAAAGTGGAGGATGCCAAAGATGCTATTATTTTCATTTTGGGGTGAACTGTCCCTTCAATTCAAGTGTCAAGCAATAGTCATAAAAACTGATGTGTCGCTTGAGGAAAACTAAATCAAGTATATTCTTTGAACAAGCAGAATCATTATGCCATTGTATTCAGTGATTCTCTTTTACATTTTCCCACTATAAAATGATAGCTTCAACATGCAATCCATGTTAAGACAAAAATGAATAGCATAAAATAACATATTGAACTAAACTTACAGTTTCCAGGCTGTTTGAAAAAAATATATATATGCCCAGTAAAATTGCTAATAAACACAAAGACAACAGTTATAGAAAAAAATGTTTGTCTAATATTTACTAAGCACTTGGTAGGCAAATAGCATAGCCGTGGCTGTTTTAACACCAGATTTTTTTTAATCTTAGGAACTACTGGAAGAAGAAAAAGAGGTTGTACATGAAACTCCTCACAGCAAATCTGTGAACAACTTGACATTTAAAAATCTAATCAAAATAAGGAAGACATCAACATTACCTTGAATAATCAAGTGAGGAGTGATTGGTAGCATCAGTTTTTCAACATCAATTACTGTAGCTGAAAAACAGATAAATATAATAAGAGTAAAATAAGACTTAACATTAATTAATCTAAATCTATGGTACAACCATACCAATCTGTAAAGGGTTAAAATACATTTGTACACAAATCATTCCCTGACCCTATCAATTTCTCTTAGAATAGGATGGATATATATATATATATATATATATATATATATATATATATATATATATATATATATATATATATATATATATATAGTGATAATGACTTTGGCTTATATCTGTGTACTCAGAACGTACACTCACCTCAGGTACACCTGAACACCAAAAATTAAGTGTACAATTAATGACACACTATACATCAAGCTCATTAACATTATTGAGAAATAGACAATTAATTTGTATTTTGTTAATATTAAAGTTAGCTTAAAATAATTCAACTGCATTTAATTTTCATCTCCATTTAATAAAACAGTTAAGACTCATTTCATTATGAGTTTAGTTTAAATAACTGACTTACAGTTGAAAAATTTTACCATAATGATAGCTTAGTCATAATGACTATGTGAAGACCAGAGCTTACCTTAACGGTAAAGGTTTAACTTTTCATGGTGACTTCGCCTTCATCTCAGTGTTGTGCTGAAATAGAGAATGCATTAATGCAGTTACAATAAGTTAAAGTTATGTTTTTTTCAGGTAACTTAACGTATGGTCAAAAACTCACTCAAGATAAACTCACTGTAACTTATCTAATACCTCGCAAACACTACAATGACCGCCTGGCGTCTGTTATTTCTTGTTTAAAATACCGTTTGTTAACGGATAGCGTTACATAACATAAGAACCTACAACTAATGTCACTTTGTTAATTCTTTTAAATTACACACACAATACACAGAAATATATACAAAAGACAGAATTTGACTTTAAAACACTTACCGAGGATGAATTCGCTGGATGAAAGACGACAGGTGAATTTCAAATTAGGAGAGCCGTTGCCTGCATGTCGAGTCGTGTCCGTTCGGTTCTATGAATCGGCTCCTTAGTGAACAGTAAAGAATCGAATCCGCCTAAAACCGATTCCTTGTTGTATATGATTCATTACTATTTCGTTATACTGCTTGGCCACACGCATTTATACACTAATTATACACTAATTGCATATTGCTGAGTGTGCTTGTGAACACGTGTGATCAAATAATTCCCGAGCAAACGGTTCAATTCGATTCAGAGTCGCTCGAGTGCTGAACCGAACCAGTGCAAACGTGATATTGATTACAATATAGTAACATTGTTTTTTATTCATTTTACCAGCGAAATTATTACATATATCTGACCTTGACAATACGAATAAAGTTCGTTTGAAGTGTTTTGAGAATTATATATAAATATATATATATATATTTTTTTTTTTTCTCCCAGAATTCATTTCACATCAACAAGCAAATGGTAATGGCGGATGAGAAAGCCCAGCTAATATTATAAATATTGCGTTTAATATGTCACGAAATGAAATTTTAACAGTGTTTCATGCGAGAATGTAATTCTTACAAACTCAAATCTGTGGTTTATTTATAGATATCATGTGTAAATTTTAAGCGTGCTTTGCCGATAGCGGAGATTCTGACCTCCAGGGTGTCCATCATCACTCATGTATCCGGCGAAACGAGGTTATAATCGGCTAGACATGTGAGACTTCCCCCAGTCTTAGATGGCTCTATAATGAATGTGTTATGAAATTTAGTTTTAACCGTTTTTCATGCGGGAATGTAGTTGTTTTAAACTCAAGTCTGTGGTTTATTTATAGAGATGGTGGGTATTTTAAAATATTGTTTTGATAATGCGGAGATATGTGACCTCCATGGTGATGACGGGTGCCCTAACCTCATGAATCCGTCTAAAGCAGGCTGGTCATTATGACATTTAAGCTGACTTTGGTTTCATGAATCAATTACTTTTGTTCCAGTTTACGATTTGGTTAAGCACAAAGTTTTGTTGATTAAAAATGATTTAATATTTTCATGTTAACCTTATAAAATTAAGGTGCAGTACACCCAAATATGGAAAACCAGGGGACAGCTTTATGCACTGAACAGTCTGAAGAAACTGGTTATTTTATTTTTCTTCACAAAATACTTTGTCAAAAAATAAAATAAACATAATAATAATAATAATATAAAGTGTGTGTAGAGTTTTTCATGGTCATTTGCAGTACTGTATTTAGATGCACAGTAACTGATTTTTTCCCAAAATTCATTGTAAAATCTGCAGTAGCATACTGTTAATCATGTTCACAGTATGGAAATGTTGAGAATACATTATCATGCTGTGAAAACAGCAATATATACAGTAACACACTGTGCACAGCTTATACAGTAAACAACTGTTGAGAAATGCAGTATAATACCGTGAAAACAACAGAAATCGTTTACAGTGTATGTTTTACATTTATGTCTGTATTAAAGGATAAAATTGTACAACAAATAGTATATAAAAATAAATGTATTTATACATTTTAATACAAGAATTGCTATGCTGTGAAGAAAATATAAAACTGTGTATGGAAAGCATCATCAATACACCGTGATACACTGAGATATCGAATTGAACCGAATCGATGGCATGATTATCGTTAATGAACCGAACCGTGAGACCAGTGTAGGTTCACAGCTCTAATGTGCTGCCTGCCATCTTGACCGGATCTCACTGGAAGAAGAGACAGTACTCAATGTGATCTCCTGGCTAAATAAAGGAATCAATATTATTATTATTAATAATAATATTAATAATAAGAGCATATCATGGTGGCTGTCTCTTAAGTTCTCTTTGTCTAACATAGTAGCATAGTAATAAGAATATATTTTTTGTCCGCAAAAGGAAATTTGTTATGGACACCATGCTGCTGCAGACATACCAAAAAAAAAAAAAAAAAAAAAATGTAATAAATCAAAACAAAATACAATAAAATAAACAAAAAATAAATTCAACTGAATAAAAAATTCATACAAATTGGCACAAGTTCAGTTGTATGAAAATGTACATTTTTGTACAACAATGTCCAATGTGTACAAATTTCCTATACGAATTAGCTACTAAATGAAAAAGTTACGAATTGCCATTAGAAAGTGTTGGTAAAAAGTCATAAATCAACCTTACTTAAAAAAAAAAAAAAAAAAAGAAGAAAAGTACAACAAAACACACCATATGCATGATCATTCATTTATTCATTTTCGTTTCGGCTTAGTCCCTTTATTCATCAGGTGTCGCCACAGAGGAATGAACCGCCAACTTATCCAGCATAAGTTTTACACAGAGGATACCCTTCCAGCTGCAACCCTGCACTGGTAAACACCCATACACACTTGCATTCACACTCATACTCTATGGCCAATTTACCTAATTCAATTCACCTATAGTGCATGTGTTTGGACTGTGAAGGAATAGGGAGCACGTGGAGGAAACCCACGCAAACAGAGAACATGAGAACATGCAAGCACACAAATTAAGCACTGCTTTTAAGACAGGTTTATTCTCTTTTTTAAAGTAAAGTAACTGGCTTTTCACATGGTACTAAGGTGACTTTCTTCTGTATTTTAAAGGCTTTACCTGCTACTCCAGCAATACACCTCAGTCTGAGCATAGTTTACCCATGCATGTACTCCTTAACGTTTGTGTTATCTGATTTTCTATATACCTCAAAGCCCAACAGTCAACTTTATTAAATGAAATGAGTGTAGTTAACTTAAAATTGACTGAAAGTTAACTCTACTTATTTGCAAAGAGTTTTGAACTCAGTGTTGAAGGTAATTAGTTAATTAAATACCCCATTACCCTTAACCTAAAAGGAGTAAGTTCACAGTACTCATATAGATTCATTTTTTAACTCAAATGTTTGTAGCAATCGGTTTCCTCAAATGGTTTGAGTTGCCTTAACTTGAGTTTTACAGTACTCAGTTGGTTTGAGTTCTCTTCATTTATTGGGTTTTACTGTGCTCAAATTACTTCATTTACTCAAATAGATTAAGTTCACACTATTAATTAGGATTAGTTTTTGAACTTAAAGGTGCAGTAGGTGATTGTCTCCAGAAACATTTTTAGGTGAGCTGGTTAAAAGTCTCTTCACAGTCCAATAGTAATGATTAAACTAAATGATCTAAATGTTTTTATATGGGTTTTTTTATATTCTGGATAAGGAATAAAACTAAAAAAGGTTCATCCAATTAAATAGAGTCGGGCCGACATCTCTCATAATTCCGATAAGTAACTCAAACTGTCAGTCAACAAACGCAAATTTGGGCTTTTGTGTATCTCTGGTCACCCATTAGCGTGTCTGCTGCGCATGCACGCCTAGATGAGTGTCACGTGCACGCGAGACTGTCACAGTTGCAACAAAATCAAATGCTGAATTGAGACTTTTTAAACTCCTGAATCAGTATGGGAGTCACTTTTGCACGCTAGAGGAAGGACGACACCACACAATGGCTGAAGTATTTCTGTCAGAGAGGTAATGTTCTGTTTTAAAACTATATTAGTCTCACAGAGCTGATGTAGAGTGTATTGTGTTATGAATGGGATCTATGCACGGACTGTCAGGGTTCTGCCACTCTGGTCATTTAAATTCTTGTTTTGGTGGCAGAATCCCGACACTAGTCATGTCTAGTCCTGTCCTGCTGTGCTGGGCTCACGTTTTCTTGGGTCGAGCACTTGTTTCTGTCATTGTGTGTGTCTCCGTGTGTGCGCGCGCCTTCGTGGGTGTGCGCAGAGCGTGCGCGCTCCCGCTTGATGCGGCCGCGCGGGCTCTGCGTCCCCTGACGCGCGCGCTTGTACTCGTGTTTGTGTTTTCGTCTGTTTGCAGCGTGGTGTTTCATTCCCAGCGTCTCAGTCTTGTTGGTTTCGGTTTTGGTCGGCGCTGGGATGAAGCATGCACGCTGCGTGTGTGAGCGCACGGTGAGTGTTTTCATTCATTGTGTGCTCGTGTCTTGCGTCTGTCAAAGCACGTGGCTATGTGTTTACATTGTGGTCACGTGCTTTTGTCGTGTGCTTTAGTGTTGTGCTTGTCTTGTCATGAACATGCGGTTAATGAGTTCTCTCATTGGCTGCATGTTCTTGTCCTGTTTTATGTGAGCGCATGGCTTGTGTTGTCTCTCTGTCATGCGCTCTCCCGTCTATTGTCTAGTCCCACCCTCCTTTTTAACTCATTATTAGTTTGTCATGTTCACCTGTGTGTCAATTTACATTTTACTTTATAATCCCCTCATGTTTTCTGTTCTGTGCCAGTTCGTCATCAGATGTCATTGTATCCTGTCTTGTCCTGTTCTCCTGTTCTCCAGTTTGCCAGCCTGCCCGGTCTAGTTTGTTTGTTTGTTTATTTGTTTTATTAATATTTTCCCCCTCGGGGTAGTTTGTTTTGCTGTTTTGCTTTTTATTTTTTATCAATAAATACACATTATTTCTTTGCACTTGAGTCCTCGCTCCTTTTCCCCTCACCGACCACTGAAATCTCCCAGTGTAAGCTAGATGTGACTATATTTAATTTCATAAGGGAGCTTTTACAGCATCGATAATGTAGATTTATATTCATTTTAACTACAAAACATTAGTAAATAATGCAATTCCGCCTAGCCTGCTTGCTGAGCTGAAGTTGCTCCCGATATCGTTTACCGCTACTCTGAATATTCAGTCTGAAATAGCATGTAAGTGTGGCTTAGTAATGAGTGAAATTCCTGCTCGCCGCCCAGCCAACCACTATATACACTTCTAACTGGTGATTGGTGAATGAACGGGGTTGTCTGCTGTTGTGTCAAGGTCGGCGCTTTTTTTTTTATTTGCTTGTTTATTTTACAGGGACAATACACTTGACATTGTTATACAAAGATAACCGATGTTGTGTACATAGGGCATATAGCATAAAGCTAATTTGCAGCCCTCATCCCTGGTTAGGCTTTACATTATTAAAAAAAAATAAATAATAATAATAATAAAAAAAATTAATAATAACAATAAAGAAAACCGGCAAGAATAAAACACAATACAGCAAACATGTACAATATTTACAGAGCCATAAACATAAGATGTAAGTCCAAGATGATTGTGATTTCAAGAGGCGTTGCTTTGAAACACAGTCCCTCCCTGCCGTCCAAAGCTAATATGCTATCCGATTAGCATTTTGGCAGATCACCTACTGCACCTTTAAATGGTTTGTTGCAATCGGTTTCCTATTGGGTTTTACAGTGCACTGACCTTAACCTCACCTCTGTCATCAATAAACCTGCATCATCCTCAAACTTTTTTCTCCAATGTGCCATTGTAGAAATCTGCTAGAGCCAGCAGCAATTGAATAATGAAAGAGAATCGCACATTATACTCTCCCCCTGTAAATTATGTCCTGCCTTTAAAAAAAACCCACCTTGATCCGCCGCTGCTTCTCCTTCACAAGGCCTGGAGTTAGTGTGCAGTGCACTTGGATGATCAGGCAGTTGTAGAGTCGCCCGTGTCTTTCTGTCCCCTGCTGATAACACTGATGAGCCTTTACCTTTCAGCCTGTCTGTCAAAGCTGAGCTCCAGTCACACAAAGCAGACCGAATAAGAGGAAGAGTGAGGGAGCAATGCGATTCCAGGAGAGAAATGCACAGAAAGGATAGAAAGTGAAAGACGGGTGACAGACTGACCTTCTATGTGAAAGAATGACCTCCCATAATCTATTAGATTGCAGTCGATAAGGCAATCCAACGATCATCCTTTGTTGTGGAACAAATGCTGCCAGTCCTGTCAAAAACGACTATCAGTGGAAGATCCACAGCTATCAGATTTTAAAGAGGCTACTTTAAAGTATACGTGAACTCAAAACTTACTATATTGATTTTGTTAGCTCACATTGCTAGTTTACCCTTGCGACTTTGTTTGTTTTCAGGTAAATTCCGAGATTAGGGGCCCTATCATCCGACGCAATGTGGTGCAAGGCGCTACGCAATTGTTGTTTGCTAGTTTCAGCTTGGCGCAAGAGTCGTTTTGCGCCACAGTGTTTAAATAGCAAATGCATTTGCGCTCATATGTGCGCCCATAGGCGTTCTGGTCTAAAAAGGGAGGCGTGTTGAGATGTATTGCTGGCGCGTTGCTATTTTGCAATAGGTCTATTGTCCAGCGCAGAGTCCGTTAGTTGTGCGCCTCGCTTACACACTGCTTAATACACACAAGATGTAGAGCAATACGCAAATATCTTTACAAATGAAAAAGGATTAAAATATCAAGGATATACATATAGGATATAAATATAAAGGATTAAAATATTACAAAACATATTATTTTCTAGCCTACATAAACATGAAAAACCACTGCTTTTATGTCATCTTCATCTCGGGAGGCTTTTTCAGTTCATTCATAACAATTTGCTTTTGTATAATGTTATTATTATTAGCAGTATTATTTACTATATCCATATTTATATTTGTTTTATTTAAAACAAGCTTAGATTTGCCCATCTGTCAGGTTTCAGACCATATGGGCACGGCATGTGTATTTAGATATAACTCAGTTGTTTGACCACACTTCGTTATTATTGTTCGTTTGTTCGTTTGCTGGAAATTAGAACTGAATTTAGAAATAGTTTTGAAACAAATCTTTGCGCTTTAAACCCAAAATGAATTATTCATAGGCTAACTGATATCTGTGGATACATAATGTAATGTAAAGTATTTTTTATTTAGTGCCATGTCAGCAACCAAGGCTATCTTCATGGCAGGAATTTTCAACAATAAATATACAATTTAAAAATCAACAAACAAAATAAAACATAAATTAAATAAGATTTTTTGTGTTAATACATGATAAAAATTCTAAAATCTTTTCTGGTTCCACTTTGTCAAAAATGTCCTTAAAAGAGTTAATTTCATAAAAAGTCCTTCTGGAATCAGTAAAAGCAGGACAGTCCAGTAAAATATGTTTTACAGTAATAGGAGTTTTGCAGCACAAACACTTAGTGGGGTTTTCACCTCGGAGCAAAAAACCATGTGTAATTCTCGTATGCCCAATACGGCATCTGGTAAAAACTACTTGATCAAATCGATTCTTAAAATGTCTTAAAATTCTGTGTGAAACTTCAGGCTGGATTTCATGTAGTTTATTGTTTTCTAATGCATCCCATTCCTTTTGCCACTTGTTTAAAATGTAAGCGTTGATAAAAGGTTTCATCTCTGACGGAGGAATTTGGCACATATCTGTGGATACAAGGTTTCCCTATCCACAAGAGCGAAAGTTAATAATTAAACCCTAATTCTCGCGCTATAGATGCTCCGTTCAACTGTTTTCTTGCTAGTGAAATGCTCAGTTTTTCCACTTTCACTTACTTGTCATGTAAATAGCAAATGGCGCGACACAACTGACTCTTAAAGGGAATGGGAGATGAGACTCTGATTGGTTTATTCTCAAAACACACCTATAACTCATTAAGAAAATAAGCTCAACCCTTTTAGACCATGCGCCACGGCCCAAAGCGGATTTTTCCGTCCTTATATTAGCAAATGGATTCTGACATGCCCTGAATG
Organism: Danio rerio; assembly: GCF_052040795.2. NCBI lineage: Eukaryota > Metazoa > Chordata > Actinopteri > Cypriniformes > Danionidae > Danio > Danio rerio. The sequence continues at coordinate 51,700,150 of NC_141034.1, forward strand.
CGTTTGCACCCTGCGCTTTGCACTTTACGCATGGATTGTCAAAATAGAGTCCTAGATCAGTCTGAGGTTTTGGGTGTGACCAAAGGGCACAGAATCACCAAGAGGCGACACTAGTGCGATTTGGGAAACAGCCACTAGATGGCGCACAGCCATTTTGGAATGAAAACTTCAATAGAACAACAGCATATAATAAGTCTGTAAAATAAATTATTAAAGTGGTGATGATTGTGATGGTAAGTGTTGTATAGTCTTCTGTATTGTGTATCTCAGCTTTAATGTGCTTTTTAAATTAGTAAATAAAAAAACAAAGCAGCAGCTTGCCATCGCGACAGCAATAAGATCCAATGGACGGCCTATAGCTTTCACTCCAAAATGGCGGAATCTGTGGCTGTCTATGTCTGTGGCTGAACGTGCTATTGAGTCGCCTCTTGGTCATTCTAAGCTTTTTGGCTAGGCTAACATGAATAACCATGTCCCTCCAACTGTCAGTTTTGACAGCAGTATGACCACAAACAGAAATGGTGAGGAGGTGGAGGTGTCTGTTAAGGCTGATTTATAATTTTGCGTTAAGCACACTTGCCGGTGCCAGCGCCTCTATGTGCATACTGTCCAGCCTAAATTATTGAATATTACAAATCTTAAATACCATTTAGTTCAGAAAGGTTGATGTGCACATTGAGACGCAGGGATATTCACAGTAACCGTTCATTCACAAACGAATCACTCCCTCCGTCACTCCCTCCCAAAAGACGCGATCAAATTTAACAGGAACGGAGGATTAGCACGCTCTTTGTCAGGAATGCCAGTACACTCACTTATCCTTAAAGATTTTGTCAAATAAAAGATTTTTCTAGAGTCATCCACCATAATTTTGTGGCTCAAAGGTATAGGATCAGGCACCGTTGTGCCACTGGTATCATTTTAAAAGTATTGATTTAGCACAGGTATCGAAAAAAACCCAAACGATACCCAACCCTAGCGCCAAAGCCCAACCGAACCATGCTCTGGCACACCTCTTCCAACCGGGCCAAGGCCGGGCAACTGAGCCATGCCTGGTCCAGATTCAGAGCACTCACACTTGTCAAACGAATTGGGAAATGGCGGTCAAATGTGCTAGGGCACAGTTCGGATAGCCTAGTGAGTACACTCAAAAATTCATTCAAACATACTCTTCTGTTACACCATTAGGGGTTGGTCAGAGTCTTTGAATATAAGAGTGAATGATTCGTTTAAAAACACTGACACTTTTGATTACACCATTATAGCATCTGAGTATTTTAACTGATCAATAAATCAAGGATACTTGATGTGCCTCATCTAATCGCAGTTTTTAAATATGAGGATGAATAATTCACTCCAGATACCCAAATAAGCTCACTTTTCCCCTCTGACTGGTGTAATGATGAAAACATGCAGAAAAAGTAAATGAATGAATCAGTGAATCATCTGAGCAAAATCAAAAGATATGAGTCACTGGGATCCCTCAACTCCCAATCTAATCTGTTCTATTTTAGGCTCTAGTGGTGCTCAAGAATTTAAAAGAGGGCCTATTATGCAAAAATCACTTTTATAGGGGGTTTAAACAGAGTTGTAAGGCAACAGTCTGTGAAGATGGCTAGCTAACCTACACTGTAAGAAAAATCCTTAGTTTTACAGTTTATTTCCGGCAGCTGGGGTGACAAAAAAAAAAAAAAAGTAAAATGACAGCAGTTAAATTACAAAAATTTACAGTGAAATAACAGACATTAAATTACAGAAATTTACCAGAAAATAAAATTTAAGGACATTTCTGTAATTTAATATCCATTATTTTACAGTAAATTCTGTAATTTAATATTCGTAAATTTACAGTAAATTCTGTAATTCAATATCAATTATTTTACAGTAAATTCTGTAATTTAATATCCATTATTTTACAGTAAATTCTGTAATTTAATATCCATTTTTACAGTAAATTCTGTAATTAAATATCTATTATTTTACAGTAAATTTATGTAATTTAATATCCTTTATTTTACAGTAAATTATGTAATGTAATATCCATTTTTACAGTAAATTCTGTAATTTAATATCCATTTTTACAGTAAATTCTATAAATTAATAACCATTATTTTACATTAAATTCTGTAATTTAATATCCATTACTTTACAGTAAATTATGTAATTTAATATCCATTTCACAGTAAATTCTGTAATTTAATATTCATTATTTTACAGTAAATTATGTAATTTAACATCCATTATTTTACAGTAAATTCTGTAATTTAATATTCATTATTTAACGGTAAATTTATGTAATTTAATTTCCATTATTTTACAGTAAATTCTGTAATTTAATATCTATGTTTTACAGTAAATTTTGTTAATTAATATCCATTATTTTACAGTAAATTCTGTAAGTTAATATCCATTATTTTACAGTAATATTATGTAATTTAATATCCATTATTTTACAGTAAATTCTTTAATTTAATATCCATGTTTACAGTAAATTCTGTAATTTAATATCCATTATTTTATAGTAAATTTATGTAATTTAATATCCATTATTTTACAGTAAATTTATATCATATAATATCCGTTATTTCACTTTTTTTCCCAGCACCCCAGCTGCCGGAAATAAACTGTAAAATTATGGATTTTTTTTACAGTGTATAATGTTAGAGAGGCATTAATTATTTATTTTTATAATTACACTTTATGAAAACAGTCTGTAGAAACGCTTTGATTGACATTCATCCTTTGTACATGTCACAGGAGAAGGGAAAGTCCTGCCCATTAGTGATGATCTCGATATTTTTTGGCTTTCATTATTTGATAATATTTCTTGGGTTAAAGCTTGAAAGTTGACAAAAGTGTTGCTTAAATAACAAAATTAAAGAAGTGTCGTACAAAATACTCCATAGAATGTGTCCTGCTGAACATGGAAAGATTTAAACTTAATATTTCATATATATGTGATTTTGTGGTCAAGAAAAAGAAACAATTTCACATCTTTTTTTATTGTATTTACCGAAGAATATTTTGGAAAGATTTGGAATTGTTTATTAACAATAAAATGGAGTATAAGATAGAAATTATTTGATGTACTGTTTTATGATGTACTGTTTGATGTACTGTCTTATTCTGATCATGAGAACTTGAACTGTAAAGGACAATATATTCTAATTAGTTTATGCTGTTAAGAAAACGCCATAGACATAAGAAAAAGTGGGCTCAATGTAAACCAAACTTTACCCATTTTGTAAATGACTTCAAAGAATATGTAAATCTTTTAGAACAATCACAAAACAAAAAAAAAGCACTGAAAACATGTAATGCTCTGAAAACATTTAATTTCACGTAAATATAATTTAAACTTTAAACTAATGTGGAGTTCTAGCATCCACAACTGAACACTCTATAGTCTCTATGCCTTCTGAGCCACTTCTGAGGCATTTTCAGTTTTTCACATGAATAACATTAGTCCTGTTGTGAATCTGCCACTATGCTGACACATAAGCATTTTTAGCTTCTTTCTCTTTTGGAAAGAGCAAAATCTCATTTGCATTTAAAGTGAAAGTCACCAAAATGGCACAATTTGGATCAAAGCCTAAAATTGACAGTTTCAAAGAGTCATAAAACACTAATTGTGCGTTATTTTTGAGATAAAACATCAATCTACTGACATCAGAAACTTATATTAAATCTTAAAAAGGGGCAAAAGAGGTCCCGTTTAAGATTATAAGAGAATAGTTTTTTAACATCAATCCAAGCCTAAAGCTATGGTCACACTAGAGTTTGAGCATTCTCAATTCTGTTCTACAGCACTGTGAAAAGCGGCGGGAATAAACAAGATGATTAGACATAAAAAAAAGTGAGCGATTGCTCCATATTTTACATTTCTGCACAGAGGGGTCATGTTTTCAACTTCTCCTTGTCTCAAGCAGTCACGTGATGCCATTTTGCAGGTCAGAGTTCACAAAGCTTAACCTTTCCGACCCAGTGAACTGCAAAACGTGTCGCACAAGCTTGCACTTCCAGTCTGGCACATTCACATGTGTATTTATGGAAGACTATGGGGAGAAAAGTGCAGTGTGACCACGGCTCAACATCAATGCAAGTGAAATAGAAAAAAGAAGATGATTAAATAAAGGAAGAAAGATTAATAATAATAATAATAATAATAATAATAATAATAATAATAATAATAATAAAGTTATTTTTTTGTAGAAAACCAGCTGGAGAAAAACCTGAGATTGGCACACGCAGAGCATTGCTTCAGTGTGTGAACTGGCCAATGAAGCACACACGAGTCTCACACTGAAAAACCATTGTTACGCTCATCCAGGTGAAATCACACTCCCTCTGCTTCCTATTAAACACATCCTGCCTCCCGTTGCACTCACAGTCTGTGTGTCAGCATTATGGGCGGAAAGGTTATTCAGACACTAATGGTAATGGATTGGCATATACTGTGTGTATCATCATGTTAACAGGTATTATGTGCTGTATGACTAACACTATACCATATGCCATACATTAAAAAGTGTGAATTTTCCCTGAGAGAACGTCACCCCTCAATTATATTTCCATGCAATACATGTCCTAGAAGTTTCTTTTAGAGTTTAAGAGAAATAAAAAATAAAAAACGAATGAGACGAGGTGTTATAAAAAATAGATCTTGTATGTTGATGTGTAAATTGGTTTTGCTTTTGAGACCCCAGTATTGTCACGGTTACCTCAGCTAAGTCTAAAAAAAGATCTGAAAATGTCACAGACTAACAGATTAATTCAAGCAGGAAATGTAAATAATAATAAACGTTACACTAAGGCCACAAAACTTTGAGACCATGAATTTGAATAGTGATTTATTATTCACGTATTCATTTTCTTTTTGTTTTAGTCCTGGACAAGGTAAACGCAGGGCTTTCTGAGAACTATTTATTTCTAAATGAGGAAAAAACAGAAGTAATTATATTTGGGCCCAGTGATTTGTCTGACTGTAAATGCCCCAGGTTAGGCAACTTGGAGGAGTTCATATCCCCCAGGTATGTAACCTGGGCATAACATTAGACCAGAACTCAAAATTTGATAAACATATCTCAAAAGTGGTTGGAAATAGTTTCTACCAACTCCGTCTTCTCTCAAAAATGAAATCCTCTCTTCCTTCACACTCTCTAGAAATTGCCATACAAGCGCTTATAACCTTCCTATTGGACTATTGTAACTCTCTATTTTTGGCTGCCTAAAGCAGGTCGCACACCAGAAGAGCCGCTCGGCGACGCACCGCACAATGCCACGCAGCGCCATGCATTTTAGAGTTCTAAACATAGGTTTCTATCCGGGTACACACACCGGCACCGCAAGTTGGCGGCTGTCGGCGGTGCCCAGCTATGACTCAGGACGCAGTTCATATTTCAGCCGCGCCACAGAGCGCCATCTGATTAGTTTCATGTTAAAAATCATGCGAATGTGAGCGTCTGGTGTGTGATACTTTAAACTGTCATGTGCGCGCCGTGTCGCGGCGCCGAGCAGCGCTTCTGGTGTGCGACTTGCTTAAGTCTCAGATTGCTCACCTACAGTTAGTGCAAAACGCAGCAGCTAGATTCTTAACAAAATGCCCGAAATATGCACATGTCTCTCCTATTCTGAGGTCTGTACATTGGCTACCGGTGACACAAACAATCGAATTTAAAATCCTTCTCTTTGTGTATAAAGCCATACATGGTCTAGGCCCTCATTATTTATCCCAACTGACTGTTAACTACACTCCTCCAAGACACTTGCGTTTCGCTGATCAGTTTTTATTAAAAGTTCCAAAGGCCCACCTCAAAAGTAGGGGCGAACGTGCTTTAGCCATAGCAGGTCCTCACCTCTGGAATGCCCTGCCATTAGAAGTAAAAAAGTTTTTACGTTTTTAAGCCTGAATTAAAGACGCATTTATTTTCTAGGTCTTCTAAAGCAAAATCCTTCCCTTCATGGAGTGGGGAGGGGGATCAAAACGGTCATGTTCTTAATCGTGTTTAGTGTTGATCAACTTTGGTAGCATCTTTTAAACAGGCAAAAAATCTTTTTATAATTTTATTTTACTTTATTTTGCTCTTTTATTGGTATACTCTCTTTGCTCTTTCATATTATGTGCTTATTGCTGTTACTGTTTCCATGCCCATATCATATGTTCATTTTCTCCCTGTAAAGCACTTTGTGCAGCCTTGTGGCAGCTGGAAACGTGCTATATAAATAAATTGAACTTGAACTGAGTCACTTTATTAAACTGGGGTCGCCACAGCAGAATGAATCGCCAACTTATCTAGCATATGTTTTACGCAGCGGATGCCCTTCTAGCTGCAACCTATCACTGGGAATCATCCATACACACTTATTCCTTACGGACGATTTCACTTCTTCTTACAGAATCAAAAGTTTTTCCTACTCAGTTCTGTGCATATGCGTTTTTGTACGCACATTTTACAAATCTGTGTACATCTTAGAGTTTCCATTAAGTATTTTTTATTATGATAATCCAAAATACGCGTAAAATAGGTGGATTGAAAGACAGCTTTTGTCTAATATGCTGAATTGCTGCTCAAAAATCAATGTTGAAAAAAAATTACATTTTAATTTCAGGTTTCTTTGATAAATAGCAACTTCGAAAGATTAGCATTCAAGTAGAACTTTTGTAACATTATTTAATCCCACTTTTATCAATTTAATGCATCATTTCTTTATAAAAGTATCATTTAAATACATATATTTATACAACAGTTCTGTCTGGTTCTCGAATCTGATTGGCTGATAGCCGTGATATATTTAAGTAATATCAGCACCCGTAACTCCTCTTTAAACTTTGTGTATTACTCCGCCCACATACAACCAGCAAAAAGCAGACACTACAGATCTACAGTTTAAAAGCTTGATCAACTATTTAGCTGTCAGCTTATGATTTGAATCCAACGCGGAAGAAAGTAGTTCCTCATACAAAAGGATTTTTGACTCTCTATGTTTGATTTTGTTTTTATATACACAATTATGCCGTCAAACTGTATAAACGCAATATCACACTCGTGGCAGTGCGATATGGCTGTATATCAGCACTGGTGGGGGCACTAAGGCACTCGGCCTGCAGCCTCATGCCAACGCACTCCTCCCACCAGTGCCGATATACAGCCATATCGCACTGCTACTCATGTGATATTGCTCATATATATATATATATATATATATATATATATATATATATATATATATATATATATATATATATATATATATATATATATATATATATATTTAATTAACTTGACGTGCAAATGTGTGTCCTGTAAGGCTGCATGACACTGAAAAAAAGAACAATGTGATTTTTTGAATT
>NC_141034.1:51882500-51900000 GCF_052040795.2 Danio rerio
CATTCATTCATTCATTCATTCATTCATTCATTCATTCGTTGCAATATTCATTCATTCGATCACTTGTTCCAAAGTTATCTGTCATTTGTTCATTCTAAAATTTATTCATTCGTTTGTTCCAAAATTGTTCATACATTCCAAAATTGGCTTGTTTGTTCCAATTTTCTTTTATTAATTTGTTCATTCCAAAATTCATTCATTATTTGCATTAATTAATTCCAAAATGTGTTTATTCATTCATTTGTTCCAAAATTAATTAACTTTGTTTGTTTGTTTGTTTCAAAGTTTGTTTGTTCGTTCGTTCCAAAATTCATTCATTTGTTCGTTCCAAAATTCATTTATTGATTTGTTCATTCCAAAATGTACTTATTTAATTTTTCCAAAATTAATTTATGCGATCAAGGGTGCATTTCCCAAACAATGAAGTAACTTGCAGTGTAACTATCATAATATGTTGCATCCTTTAGGAAAAGAACGTTGTAGTGACAAGTGTTTCCTAAAACCATAGTTTCTCTCCACCGTTTCAACCTCGTTAGTTGTAACGTAAAACACCCATAATGATGCTCTTAACAGGATGGAGTAACTACTTCTATAGAAAAGAACCCCTTAATTTATTTGATTTTTATATTGTTTTACAAGCACACGCATTAAAAAATACAGAAAATATAAGTTTTGGTAAAAACATGTCCTCACTTTCCATATTAATTGAAATATATGTAAATGGCACATGTTTCCTTTACAAGTATTAAAAACATTCCACATTCTGTTCTAAAACATTAAAAATCATTTATAAAAGCTAACATGTATTCTAATATCATACATAAAAAAAGCTAATTACATGAAAACTGAAAAAAACCAACCTACTTTCATAATAATATTAATGATGATGGTGATGGTTGTTATTATTGTTATTGTTGTTATTATTATTATTATTATTATTATTATTATTATTATTATTATTATTAAAGTAGGATATTGCTTACATATTGTTTTAAGTCTTCTTTTACAATTTGACACACGCAAATCACTGCAGAAATGTTCTAATCAACAGGCCCATGTCATATACAGAACAAATACTTAAAAAAAACCTACTATAAATTAAAAGCATTAACAAATGCTGTTTTTTGTTTTCACAAGCTTTGGAGACGTAACATAAAATCCCCTTTTAAGTAATAGGTCACTTATAGCTTTTGTGTTTTGTGCTCTTGTGTTAAAAATGACATCATTGATTTCAAAGTGCACTGCGAAGGGAGCACAATTGTAAACATGAAGATCAATAAAACTGAACTGTAAAAGTTTATATGTTAGAATGTCTGAAGAGAATAGGGCATATGGAGATAACTGGAAATAGAACACAACCAGGAACTATGTTTCTAACTACAGCTCCAGAGGTCTAGTGGCAAGCGTACAAGTTTGTGATGCAGTTTGCGAATGTTCGTTGGAACGATGTATTTGGGAAACTCCAAATTAACAAACTATTTGTAACGACGGAACTTGTGACCATATTGTCTAACAATGGTTTTCGGAAACGCACCCCAGACCGCTGACTAATGAGAGGTGATTGGAAATATGATGACACACTTTACAATAATGCCATAGCTTATTTATTTATTATTATTATTATTATTATTATTATTATTATTATTATTATTATTATTATTATTATTCATTCATTTTCTTATCAGCTTAGTCCCTTTATTAATTTGGGGTCGCCACAGCGGAATGAACCGCAAACTTATCCAGCAAGTTTTTTAAGCAGCGGATGCCCTTCCAGCCGCAACCCAATCTCTGGGAAACATCCATACACACTCATTCACACACACACACACACACACACACACACACACTACGGACAATTTAGCCTACCCAATTCACCTGTACCGCATGTCTTTGGACTGTGGGGGAAACCAGAGCACCCGGAGGAAAGTCAAAGTCAAAGTCAGCGTTATTGTCAATTCAGCCACATGTACAAGACATACAGAGAATCAAAATTGCGTTACTCTCAGACCCCAGGTGCTTAACATTAATATAAAATATATATATAAAAAATAGTAGAGTTTAAGAAAAAGAAAATTTACAGTATACCCACGCAAACGCAGGGAGAACATGCAAACTCCTCACAGAAACACCAACTGAGCCAAGGTTCGAACCTGCGACTCAGCGACCTTCTTGCTGTGAAGTGAACATGCTCCCCACTGCGCCACTTCATCACCCTATTATTATTATTATTATTATTATTATTATTATTATTATTATTATTATTATTATTATTATTATTATTGTTGTTGTTGTTGTTGTTGTTATTTTGTGTGCACAACTATATTCTGTAAAGAAAACTAGTGTTTATGTAGAAATGCAGAAAGGCATAGACTATGACATTTAACTCGGTGTACCATGTATGTACATAAAAGACATACTGTTAACCTCTGGATTGTGGATGGGAATAATAAGAGGCTGTTTATGGTCATTGTCACCTCCGGTCTGTAGAAAAGCCATGTTCTCCTCTAATGAGCTTCACCAGCAGCATCAAAGTCTGAGAGCTTTAGAATGAGGACAGGAGAAGAGTCGAAACACAGAAAAGAGAAGAAGAATGTGAGAAAAGCAGAGAGCAGAACTCAAATTAGAGGTGCTAGAGGATTGGTGAGATCACAGGAGCAGGCGAGAGTAACCCCGTAACACCACAGGTCCTGCATTCATTATAGAAGGGAGACTGATGCACTCTGGGATTGTCATTATTAATGCATTGTCAGGTTATTAATGCTAATAACCTTAATAACCCAGGTATCATACATCATCGGACTAAACTGTACTTATTTCTAATTAAATATATCTCCACAGATGAGGTAGAGTCATGTGGAAAAACTTGGGACACCCTTTATAAAGTGAAATTATTTAAGAACATTCATCCCTTCATTTTCCTTCAGCTTAGTCCATTTGTTCATCAGGGGTCACCACAGCGGAATGAACCGACAACTTATCCAGCATATGTTTTACACAAAGGATGCCCTTCCAGCCACAACCCAGCACTGGGAAACATCTACATACTCCCACACTCGCACACATACAGTACACTATGGGCAATTTAGCTTTGTTTAGTTCACCTGTACCGCATGTGCTTAGACTGTGGTGGGAAACCGGAGCACCTAAACCACTGAGCTATCGTGCTGCCCTATTTCAGAACATAAAACTTATATTTGTAACTTTAAAACTTAAATGATCTTTACCAGGTCTAAAAATAATTAATCATCAGTGGAACAACAACATATATTTGCATATATATGCATTAACAAAATTATCGATACTGGCTCAATACTGCAGCAGTTTAAAAGTATCCTCAGATACACATAATAGTAAAGTAAGAGATAAAAAAAACAGACATGGCAACTAGTGCCAGTCAAATTAATTTCGATTACCAATTTCAATAAATAAATACACATTAATTATAGTAACCCATGTCTGGTTGATTTTTTACATGTACAGTATAATAGTGTTATAGTAATTGTGCAGCATCGAGTCATGAGCCTGAGGATGAGTTGTAATCGTGTGTGTGTGTGTGTGTGTGAAAATGAGAGACTTTAATAACAGTCAATAAAATGAATTATTAAAGTACTAGAGACCCAGATTTAAAGTAAGAGTACATAGTCATAGAGCCATAGTATTAGGAAATCGCTCAGAAGATAAATGACATCAGTACTTAATAACCGATTATGATCTATTACTAAACTGATATCAATAGTTTTGACACCCCTAGTAACGAGTAACGATGCAGCACATAAAAAATCTATCAGAGTAAAAGTATTAAACTCCATCGAAAATATGACCTGAAGTAAAAGAGGAAGTAGGAGAAAAAAAAAACAATAGTACAGTAGAGATACAACCTTTTAGTAATTAAGTACAGTAGTGAGATAGTTCTACTTCATTACTATAAGGGTGCTTTTACACCAGTGAATCGGTTCAGTTGTTCCGAAACAGAGGTTACAAATGATACATTGTTGCTCTTTGCAGTGTGAAAGCGAACCGCTCCAAGAGCAAAGTTTCTAATCGGACCAAAAGAGCTAAAACAAGTCACGTGCGAGTAAACTCTCCTCACATTGGTAAGAGTGTTAGGGTTTACATGTATTTTGCAGCGTCCCGCTAAGCTGTCAGGAGAGGTGGTGGTTTGGTGGTGATTGACAGGGTGCGCGCGCAAAGTGTCTGAGGAGAGACGCGGTGGGGAGGGGTGAGAAGGGTGCGCGACGATGCCTATTTGAGTACTGGGAGGGAGATGCAAGATTACCGGGAGATCATCACTCGTTTGCGGGCATCCGGAGACTCGCGAAACTTCCGGCCCTAATCATAATTCTCTCTTCATACAGCCGTAAGCCTGTTACATATCCATAAAACACTGTGATATAACCACGCTCGGATCGGATCACTTTCTCACTGCAGTCGAACCGCACCAGGGTTCGTTTCAATCGAGCCGAGACCGCCTCATTCAAGCGATCTCGGAGTGATTACTTTGGCGCGGAACAGAGCGCGATTGCCCTGTTCACATATGCCAAACGAACCGCGCTAACTGGGCAAACGAGATACGTTCCGAAACAAAAGTGTAGGTGTGAAAGCACCCTAAATCTCTAGTAGTAGTAGTAGTAGTAGTAGTAGTAACGTTAGTAGTAGTAGTATTCGAGTGTGTTTAAAAGTGAAACACACAGCGACATTCTGGGTCAGCTGGCCAATCAGAGTACTCTGGGCTTTTGGGAAGACTGGGTTTGTAGAATGCAAAACATAGACTAAATCTAGAGGAGCCACAATAATATACACTCTGTGAAAATAAAGTTGTTGAACATTTAAGCTTGTTGCTCTTTTATGATAGCACCATATGGCATCTTTAATATATTATCATTGATTTAAATGAATAATTTATTAGTTGCAGAAGGGGAGGAATTTGATATCAAGGGATATTACTAATGGTTTCTTCCCTGTTTGGAGCACATTAAATTTATTACATACAGCAAGTGATCTGTCTCCTCCAAGCTAAAATGACCGAGCTTCTGTTGCAGTTTTTTGGGTTGCATTAATGTTTTCCAGTGTTTGAATTTATTTATTTTTTTATTTATTTAGTTTGAAAGACTAACATCTTTGAGTTTCTTTTATCTGTTGAACACAATGGAAGATATTTTGAAGAAAGGTTGAAACCTGTAGCCATTGACTACAATAGTATTTGTTTTTCCTATTATGGACGTCAATGGGTTTTCAGCATTATTCAGAATATCATTTTGTGTTCATTAGAAGAAAGAAACTCATTCATTCATTCATTTCCCTCAGCTTAGTCTCTTATTTATCAGAGGTTGTTACAGTGGAATAAACCGCCAACTTATTCTGCATATGTTTTATGCAGCGGATGCCATTCCAGCCCAACCCAGCACTGTTACACTCCAATTTAATTCAACCAATTCACCTACAGCCCATGTGGTTGGACTGTGGAGGAAACCGGAGCACCCAGAGGAAACCAACGCCAACTCCACACATGTCAGCTGGTCCAACTGGGACTCGAACCAGTGACCTTCTTGCTGTGAGGCGACAGTGCTAACCACTGAGCCACCGTATCGCCAGTTGTAGTGTAAATAGGAAGTAAATATTCATGTTTGGGTGAAATATCCCTTTAAGAGTGAAAATTGAAAGTGTAGTAAATCGTCAAAGATGGCTTTCTGAGATATTATTAGAGGTGTTTGTGACGTACATAAGATGATGCTGCTCAGTTCAGGTTAACCGTAGGAGAAAAGTGTTTAATTTTGAGCTTGTTTGTGGCTATTTTCATCATTTGTGTTGTGATGCGGTAAATGATCACAGCGGTTGATGACACGTCAGTGCTTCATAATTATTCATGAAAAGGTGTGCCCTTATCCTATGACAAGACACTTGGGTTAATTATTCATGACAGCATGTGTTGATTGACAGGATTCAAAGTGTCTGTGAGAATGCACACAGTATGAGATTTGCTCATGTAAGTGGAAAAGTTGTAGATTTTTGCACAGCATAAATACTTATACTTCTAGTGTTGTCTTTGACACAAATGATTCATTCAGTTGGTTAAGACTTAAATGGTGCTTAAGTTACAACACAGCATTTATATATAGTACAGTATATTTTTGAAGCAATCTATGCAAATGGGTGGTGTTTTGGGGGGTTATGTATGCACTGTAAAAATGATATAATCAATTAGTCCTGACATCATGTGTTCCCCCTGAATCATTCATTCTATCTTACTAAACTAACTTAATCATGTTCTGACTTTATTTTTTAAGATATGCAAGCTGTTTCAAGTCAGTTTAACATAATATAAGTTCAAAGGACTCATAAGGTTATTTTGATTCAGCTTAAAAATTTAAGGCAACCAGGATTTTTACAGTGTGGAGATCTTACAAAATCATGTAGTATATACATGGATATTATTACGTAATGAGTTGCAGCATGCATTTTTGGAATTCTTTAATACTTTTATCTTAATGAAAGTGAGATAAAACTATCTGAATCTAAAGCAGACTGTCTCCTCTCTCTTACCGCAGGTTAAACTCATAAGTACTCAGAGAAAATAATGTAGGCCTTAGCTAGTTTCTATAATATAATGAATAAATATAATTTGTAACTGTTCGTCTTGCAAAAAAAAAAAAAAAAAAAAAAAAATATATATATATATATATATATATATATATATATATATATATATATATATATATATATATATATATATATATATATTTAAATAAAAAAGCAATTAAATTAAATAAAAACTGCAATTAAATTAAATATAAAATGCAATTAAATTAAATATAAAATAAAATTTTGAAATAAAAAAATAAAAATAAACAATATAAAAAAGAAACAAATAAAATAAAAATAAATAAAATAAAACATAAATAAACAATAAAAATAAGCCAATTAAAACATAAGCAAAATTAAATACAAATTTTTTTATTAAATTAAAAGGGTAACATTTAATTTTGCAGTGCACATGAGTTTCCTCACCTGCTGAAATCCAAATATGTGGGAGTTTGAATTTGAATAGCACCATGCAGTAAAGGTCAAGTTAATCAAGTCTGTAAAGTCACTAAATAGATGCAATCATGCACCCACACTACTTGTTTACTGAACATGAACTTGGGTCTCTATGATAATTACACTGAGAGACTGAGAGATATCTTGATAATCAGCTAGTATACATGCAAACGTTTTAAAATATGCTTGTAAAGGTGGTTCTGATTGATCTGCTTGGTCATTTGTATTGTCAGAATCTGACAACTGTATTGTCAATTAACAAATGAACACAATGCTCTTTTATAATAGTATCATGACATTTCTTAAGTTTTATCATTGCTTTAAATTAATTAATTAATCATTTTTTGTTAATAAAACTAAGTAAAATTTCATAAAGGGAAAATTAACATTGTATCTATTAATATCTACTGTCTACTATCAACTATTATACCTATTCATTCTCTTCACACATGCAGAAGACGCTTGTAAACTGCATTAAAAACCATGACCAGGCCTTTTTGATTTTGTTTTATTTATCTTGATTTTACTTCTTATTTTGAATGTAGTACATTACAATTTTTTCACAATGTATTTGTGAATTACCTGAGGTTCATAATGACAAAAACTCTTCAATATCTATTTTATCTCATTTATTGCATAAGACATATTCATTCTCTGTGGGTTGTGCTTATCTTCCCTGTCTATTTATTATTTTAGAATTTATGCCTTTTTTTATTATTATTATTTTAAATAGTGTATTTTTACATCTTAATATTAATATTGCATATATTATACAGTGCTAAACATGTGTACACCCCTCACAAATCTCTCATTTAAATTAATATTTTCTGTAGGAAGCTTTTTACATTTACATTTAGTAATTTTAAAAATGTTTTCAGTTTACAATATTATGGGCTCTAATTTGACAATCCATGCACAAAGTGCAAAAGCAATAAGAGCGTGTCGGAACCCACTTTTGCTAATTTAAGGACGGAAAAATCCGCTTTGCTCCGTGGCGCATGGTCTAACAGGGTTGAGTTTATTATCTTAATGAGTTATAGGATTGTTTTGAGAATAAACCAATCAGAGAATCATCTCCCGTTCCCGTTAAGAGTCAGTTGTGTCACACCATAGCACATTTGCTATGACAGATTTTGTAAGTGGAAAAACTGAACACTTCACTTGCAAGAAATCAGTTAAACAGAGCATCTGCAGCGTGAGAATGAGAGATGGGCCTCCTCATTTACTTTCTCTTTCACTCTTGTGGATAGGGAAACCTTTATGCACAGGCATCCATTAGCCTATAAATAATTAATTTTGTTTGTTTAGTGCAAATATTTGTTTCAAAACTATTTCTAAAATCAGTTCTAATTTCCAGCAAACGAATAAATGAACAATAATAACGAAGTGTGTTCAAAAACCTGAGTTATATCCAAATACACATGCTGTGCCCCATATGGTCTAAAACCTGACAGGTGGGCAAATCTAATCTTGTTTTTAATAAATCAAATATAAATATGCATTTAATAAATAATACTATTATTATAACATTATACAAAAGCAAATTGTAATGAATAAACTGAAAAAGCCTCCCGAGATGAAGGCATGAAAGTTTGGTTTTTATATTTATGTAGGCTAGAAAATAATATGTTTTGTAATATTTTAATCCTTTATATTTACATTCTATATATAGTCTTATTATATCCTATATATATGCTTAATATTTTAATTCTTTTTCATATGTAAAGATATTTGCCCATTGTTGTTCATCCTCTCTGTATTAAGCAATGTGTAAGTGAGGCGCACAACTAATGCGCTCTTTGCTGGACGTTAGACTGGCTTTGTTCTGGTCTATTGAACAGTCTATTATAGTTTCTCAAAATAGCAATGCGCCTCAACAGACCTCCTTTTTTAGACCAGAACGCCTATGAGCGCACATGAGCGCAAATGCATTTGCTATTTAAACACTGAGGTGCAAAACGTCAAAACGACTCTTGAACCAAGCTGAAACTAGCTAAATACAACTACTGCGTCGTGCCTTGTGCCGCATTGCTCCGGGTGTATGATAGGGCCCTATAAGTGTGCATATACATTAGATTAGTCAGTACTGAAGCCAAATCTGGAGCTTATCTAACAAAATGACTTATGATTAATCCTAAAAAATCCTGTCGTTATCATTATCTTTATTAATATAGCGTTTTATAATGTATGTTATGATGTAACAGTCCAAAATTAGTACACCCAAATGGATATATTAGGGAAAATATTAAATAAAAAATTGAAAGAACAAATATCAAGAGAAAGAAAAATGTAGAGGATTGTTGTAATTTTGTAGTTTGCGTTTTTTTTTGTGCAATATTTAGCATGAATTGAATTTTAATGTATTATATTTTCATTTCTAAAGATTTTCTGAGACTAACATATTATTTTAATGAACAAATCCGTTTAATAAATCTGTTTTGTTCAAATGCACTAAAATATACGACCTGTATTCACTGAGAAATGGATAAGATATTCATTTATGTTGAACACTGTATGTACTGTATATACAGAAAGCATTGGTCCCACTGAATCTTATCTATGCAACATGATGACAAGATTGGCATCAGGACAGCCAACCTACAGCAGGGGTCAATAAAAGACAAGCGCACGTGTCGTGTGTGAGTGACGTCCTCATGCAGGGGCAGAGCTCAGGGTGAACAGGGCTCAGTTCAACATGGCCTGAGTGGCATGATTATTAGGGCTGCTTCATCTCATGCATGCTTATTGAGACTGCAAAGAGGCCAGATGCTCGTTCACGACACTAAACGGCTTCAAGTGGCTTTAATAGCAGCTTATGTTAATGTAAATATACTCTTGGAAAAAAAAATGTCTTTAGATGGAAACACTAAACAGAGCAACATTGGAGCTGTATTATTTAATAGCTAAATAAATAATGGAGGCTTTTACCTTGATAGTGTGTTACAAAGCCCTTCTTAAAGCATACTGTGTACAAACTTTGTTCCTGAGTGTAAATAAAAGTAGATCCTTCTCTATCAAAACAGCATAAAATTGCTTATCCTGCTGGTTTTAATAAGGAGTTGAATCATTTCTACCAGACTAAAATGGACAACGTTTATCATTTACAATATTATAACAAACAATATACTTCAAGTATGTTATTTATGGCAAATCCCTAATATAAACCATATTAATAAATGTTAGTTGAATTTGACCCTTATATGATTTTTATATTTTTTAAAACTGAATAGGTATAAACATTTAATAAAAAAATTAAAAATGTATTTTGAAAGAATAAAACATATTTTAAATTGCTTTTAGGCTCTTAAAATATACATTGTGCAATGTAAATATCTTTAGATAAATGTTTAAAGGGCTCATGAACTGAAAAAAATTACCTTGATATTTTGACCTAAGCAGTCGTTGCTGTTGCATACGCCGCAAGTATATGCCTCCTCATCCATCACCAGTATGCAGCATCCACCAGGATGATGCGACAGCAGCCATATTGTGCCAGATCGCACACCACACACCAGCTGATTGTACTGACTGGAGACCAGTTGTGATGAAGTGATGAAGCCAGTTATGATTTGGGGATGGACAGAGGCCATTGAGCAATTTTGGCTAGGATGCCGGGGTGAACCGCCTACTCTTTTACGATTAGACAGATTACATCTGATTACATCTGATTACATCTGATTACATCTGTCGTAATTCGACTTCTTATCAATTAGAAATTATCAGACTGGAGGTTTTGAATATCAGAAAATAGACTTTATTCTTCATAATAAAGCCGAGAAAGAGCAGAGCAGATCCCAGAGCATTCTGAAGTCTCTCCTGGACACTTGATAAAGTTTCTGTGTGTTTTTTACAATATTTATACAGGTTATTTTGACACACCCCTAGGTGTCTCATTTTAACTTTTAACCATTTTAGGATAGGTTTTTACTCTAGGTGGCCCTGTTATTCTTGGCTCTCAGCCCACTAGCTCATGTCAACAGAGATGTTACAGGTCTATGTCAGCAAAGTATAGATGCAACTTATGCAAAGGAACTAAGTGTTTACATACATTGTTGATAATACTTGATAATATGTTACTCATTCTAACTTCTGACACATATAGCTTCATACAAGTATTTAACATATATGATCAGTGCTTTACATATTCAGTTATTCTACACAATCAGTCACTCAGCCTTCTCCTAGTGTTGCTCCTGTGCAGGCATACTCATCTTACACAGTATTTTTAACACATGCTAGCATGTTTGCTGCAAACACTACATACATTTTGTCAAGAGAAAATTAACTGCTTTACACTTCAGAGAATAGAATTCTTCTTCGCATCCTGGGATTTTTAAAGACCACCAAGTGTCAGGACTATCCTGAAATATATACAATATATACAGGGGCGTTAGGGGCCACCTGCTGGTCTCACTAACACCACTTTCGGCAGCAACCTAGCTTTACCATGTAGTCTCTCATCCAGATACTGACAAGGTGCAGCCCTGCTTGGCTTCAGTGGTTGACCATGAGAGTCGCAAAGAGCCAGCAAGTCAACTAAGTGTCTTAAAATCATGAGGTTGAGTCTTTTTACTACACTGTAAAAAAAAATAATAATAATAAAATAAAAAAAATAAAAAACTGTAATTTTACCATTTATTTCTGGCAGCTGGGGAGCCAGAAAAAAAAACTAAAATAATGGTTGTTAAATTACAGAAATATACCATAAAATAAAGGATATTAAATTACCTTCAAGTTAAATGGAGACCTTTAAACTGATATTTGATTACCAGACATTTCCTTAAATTTAAATTTCTAATTAATTTCTGTAATTCAACAGCTGTTATTGTACAGTAAATTTCTGTAATTTAACGGCCGTTATTTATTTTTTATTTTTTTTTCTGGTACCCCAGTAAAATTACGGATTTTTTTACAGTAATTTTGTTAATTAGTTCACTGGTTTTTAGTGATAAAACACTTTACATACTCTGAAATACTAAGTGTGTTATAAGTAGCTAATTTAAATACTCTTAGGCCAAGTTTAGGACTGACAATCCTAATATTATGAAGATTTTCTACTAAAGTTAGAAGCTGCTTTTACCTTAAGAATAAGAATAAGAATACAGCCCTGTTGTCTGATTTTTTTCGTCCACTTTTCTGATTTCTTTGAGTGTATGGCATTAATAGGCTTTAACTGATAGATCAATCTAAAACTACAAAACATCCTGAATCAATTTGCATAATGATATGAACCTGAAATTAAAAAAAAAAAAAAAAAAAAACTGTGAACCATTTTCTTAGTACATTCTCACCATTTTTTGTACTCTCTGGAGGCATCTATTTAAAAATGTCTTTGTCAATCTCCACCTGCTTGCAAATGTGTAAAAATTGCACATTTCTGCTTTAAGGTCAGATCTTGACATGCTTGACAGCCCATTATTGAGTCTTTCTGGAAATGTTGAGAATTAGTTTGATGTATCTATAGAAGAGTGAGAGACTGAGCTCTATTGAATTGGACATGTACATGGGGATATTACACAGCACAGTTTGAGCTTTCTGTGAACATTTAATCATATTAAAACTTCATTGGTACACTAAAAAAATTATTTATTGAATTGACCAATTTTTTAAGGTAAGTGGTTGCAAACTATTTATATGGGTTGAATGTAAACAAACAAATACAATTTAATATTGTTCAACTTAATTTGTTTGTTTGAATTCAGCCCATATAAATTGTTTGCAACCACTTAACTTAAAAACAAAAATCAGTAAATCCAATTAATCATTTTTTGTTTTTTGCTCAGACTGAAAAAAATCAGTTTTGAAATGCCCAATACCACCAGTAGCCAGCTTGCAAGTTACAAAAATTGCTCAGCGACTCTTTTTCCCAACTTCATAGTTCAAGAGAAAATTTGCAAACACTGCCACAGTCTTGATTGGAGCTCATTCTCTAGAGCTAAAAAAAAAAAAAAAAAAAGGTGCTGGCTGTGTTCTACTCCCCTATGACCAATTTCTTTACCATCTACTCTCAATGATTTTAAGAGTTTAAAGTTGTCATGCTCACATTTTATATAATTTGCTCTCAAAGTTCTTTGTATTACACTTTAATTTAACGATCTTCTGATTGACAATGCATTGTATGGACCCTTTTCACAGGACTGATGACGCGTTTAATGGTTATCAGCATCTTAAATCCATAAATGTTTTAAAGATTTAGATTTTTTTTTTTAATGTATGTATATTTATATGCGGGCGACGCATATAAATATATGCACACACTTAAGCTGGGGTTGTCCAAAGTCGGTCCTGTAGGGCTGGTATTCTGCTGACTTTTGCTCCAACTTGCTTCAACACACCTACCTGGAAGTACTAGTATACCTAGTAAGAACTCGATTAGCTTGTTTAGGTGTGTTTGATTAGGGTTGGAGCTATACTCTCCGGGACAGCGGTCCTCCAGGACCAAGTGTGGACATCCCTGACTTAAGCAGAGTAAATTATTTTACACTAAAGGTGTAAAAACTGTACACTAGATTAAATACTCCGGTACTGTTGCCAGGTCAGTTTTAGCATAAATAGATCCTTTTTAACTAGGCAAGATTATAAAGTGAATTATTGGATAACTGTTGTTTTCTTTTTTCTTTTTTTTTCTTGATGTATCCCAAATGGTCTCAAACTGCCAGTCCGCAGGCCAGTCATCCCCCCCCCCCCTTTCCTCCGGCCTGCAACTGAGGTTAAAAGTATAACAAGATTCAAAATATATTATTGAATCGCTATCATTGTTGTGCAGTCGCATATAGCCCCTTGTGGTTTTGACCTCCCACCTACTGGACATTTAAAGTACTGTTTTATATCTTCGGGTTACTTTCTGTTTCTTTCAGTGTGTGATCGAGAGTAATGTACATGCAGATTATTTCCGGGGCTGATTTAAATGTTGAAATGTATGTCTCTGTGCTCGTTTTAATAAAGCTCTATTTTTGTAAATATTCAAGGGTCATTTGATTATGATCAGTTTTATACAGCCTGCATTTTGTTGTACAAACACATCTTCATGGCTTACTCATTATGCTGGTGGTGTAAGATAATCATTTTGCTAATATTCGATGATGGCAAATGGTTTCATGATTAGATTTTCCTAATGCGTATTAAATTTTGTATGAAATATGTGCAATAATAAAATTTGACTGCTTGCAGAATTGAACATGTTAAAGGAAATGTGAATATATACATACTTTTTCAAGTTACCCAAAATCTTTTTTGCAGTCTTACGCTATCTGTTAAACAACTGATTGGGATATTATTATTATTATTACTATTATTATTATTATTATTATTATTATTATTATTATTATCATCATTATTATTATTGTTATTATTATTATTATTATTATTATTATTATTATTATTATTAAGTGCATCAATTACATATTAAGTTTTCACTTTTTTTCTTGTGCTTGAATGTTAAAACGGCTCTCCTATGAATTGTCCATTACTGCCCCCTGCCAAATTTAGTTTGAGACCCCTGATGTAGCCAATCCAAAAAAATTTACGGGGCTAATAATATTCACTAAAAAAAAAAAAAAAAAAAAAAAAAAAAACTAAATATAAATTAGGAAATACTGTGAAAATGTCCTTGCTCTGTTAAACATCACTTCTGAAATATTTGAGAAAGAATAATAAATTCACTGAAGTGTGAATAATTTTGACTTCAGCTGTACATGCAGAATGCACTCCTCGTATAGCCTTGATGTTTTTCAGTGCACAGATTCGAGGGCCATCGCAGAGACTAATGTGATTTCACAGGACATCTATTTCACTGATATCTGTCAGAGAATGAGATAATTTTATGCACGGTGTTTAAAATAAAATGCTTGCAACACTTTTTAAGAAGATCCAATATAACGACTGCAAATAATCTGATGTTTCGTCCTTCCGCTACAGCCGAACAGTTTGAAAGTAATTTCCTCAAACTTTACTGCTGAAGAGCTCTTATTCAAATGAAGCTCTGCAAAAAAAATGAAAGGCCATGGTGATTAGAACAATGAAATACGGACACACAGTCATGATACTATGATGTAAAGTAGGATTATATAGTTAATTGCATTAACATTTCCCATCTGAAAAAGCCCATAGTATGAATAAAACTTTATTCCCAGAGTGCCTTTTTAAAAAAAATATCTCTATTTCCATAAGATCAGCAAAGCAGACGTGTAATTAAAAATGCTCTGTCTTTTCCAATGGTCCGTTTATTTGCCTTTTTGAAGTTCTCGGTGGTTTAGCATTTGCATATATTGTTGATGGTCTAGTCTTTTGCACTGCAGGGAAAGCTCTTAGATCATCAAATGCCAACGTTTTAAATACTCCCAGCGGGGAACATTTTAAATTCCCATTCGTCTAAAATATATAAAGAGACAGACGGAGAAACTGCCTTTGCTTTCGCAATCTGTTTCCCTCGCTGAAGTGCTTTTGACTGTTTATTGAGATTTATTTATTTGTCAGGAAAAGACACAAACGAGTCGCCCCGCAATATAATTTCTATTTCATGGTCCATTATTTGTGTGGACTCTTATGTTAGCTGCAGTGCACTTTGTGTTTTTATTATGATGAAGTCATTATAATTAAGCATCATGCTGATTGATGTATAAGTTATGATACTGTCATTGTGATAGCACTGTACGGTATTTCATGATAGAATGCAATCGGGAATCCAACTGTAAACTGGTCCACATTAGGCAAAGCCATAAATGCTTTGTAGCCTATACGTTTTTGTGACATCAGGACACAAATCTGTGTAATGACATGGGTATGACACAGATATTCAAGAAGCTGGTGAAATATGACGACATCGCTGATGTCCTTATTTCTCAAAAAGCTTGGAAATCACACTGAATGAGGCTTTTTTTTTATAAAGTAAAGCACAGTTTCTGGTGTTGGGTTTAGGGGTAGGGTGGGGTTAGGCCATAGGTCTCAAACTCCTAAAGGGCCGCAGCTCTTCACAGTTTTGCTCCAACCCCAATCAAACACAGCTTATCCAGCTAATCAAGATTGCTTGCTAGTAGTCTTAAACACTTTGATTAGTTAAATCAGCTGTGTTTGATTTGGGTAGGAGCAAAACTGTGCAGAGCTGCGGCTCTCTAGGAATTGAGTTTGAGACCTGTGGGTAAGGCCAATACAAAATACAGTTTGATAGAGTATAACAACAAAAGAAATCTTTGTAATATTCCCACATTTCACAAAAACAAATATTTGTGCATGCGTGTGTATGAAAATGTGAGTGAAAAAAATAAATAAAAGGTTTAAATAATCGACTCCATTATTTAATAATTTCATATACTTTAATCATTAAAGTTTAATTTAGTTCACAATAGTTAACAACTGTAATTTAGTTAACATGATCGAATGATGAGAAATACTTCTACAGCATTTTGAAAACTAAATGTCAGTTTCAGAGTTTACCGATGCACAATTAAAACACAAAGTTTTATTAACAAACAAACAAAAAAACAAACAAACAAGGGAACAAGGAAACAGTTTTTGTTCTTGTGAAACACCATCAAACCATAGAAATCCTGACTTTTGTAACTAAGGAAAGTGCACGATTAAAGTCATGACACAGTTATTGACTAGTCATACTTTTTAACAATCAATGTCGATTTAGTATCCTATTGTAATATTTATGAACATTTAGTGCTTTATTTTTTTATTTTCATTATTAATTTTAATTCATTTATTACATTTAGTCGTCATATTTTAATGTGCGTGTGTTTGGCAGTGTGTTTTTATGTAGTAATTTGTTGTGCTCTGAAGTAAAATGAAGGTCATACAGGTTTAAAATGACATACAATTGATAATTTTTATTTTTTTTTGACTGAACTATCACTTTTTTTCTGGCTCTAGCTTGCAGGATTGAACATTTTTAAAAATATTTATTAAATGAAAGAAATAAAATGCTTTCATAATTTGTATTTTACATTTAAAAAGAAATCATTGCACGTCACTGTGTCTGAAAACGTCTGGTTAACAGAATCCTTATCCCATCAAGCCTTGTGTTGAAGGCTGTAAACCACAAAAAGGAACCACAAGGCTAGAAAGGTAACAAAAACCAAACCATGCTGTAAACTTTAAATCAGTGCAAAAGGATTAATATTTAAAAGAATAAACCCCCACCACCACCACAGCAGCCGAAAACCTCATATCCACTACTCATCTGCCATCCTTTACAAGGGTTAACATTTAGTTAACTTTTGTTACAATTATTAATTTGTTTTAGTAACGTCAGCAAAGATTAATACATTGTTTTTAAATATATTGATTTTTGTTAGTTTGAATTAACATATAAAACATTATTGAATGATGTTACTAATAACACTTTTTAAACATTTTAAATAGTTAAAATTAGGGCTGGGTGATCAAAATCGATATTTATTGACCGAACACCATTGTTTATATTAATTAATTCAATTCAATGCAAAAAAAAAAAAAAAAAAAA
>NC_141034.1:51905000-51967500 GCF_052040795.2 Danio rerio
TGCTATGAATTAAAGTTAAATGTTTCAGTTGAATCTGATCATCAAATCAATGTTTAAAGGTGCTATTTGCTGCATTGATTCAATCAATTGTTCTCTGATAGCTACACAGTAGGTGTGTGCCTTAGGTCAGGGGTTCCCAAACTTTTCAGCCCCCTAAAATAACAATGCCAGTGACTTTGACCCCCAAATTCCTGGTGGTTATAAATATACAAACATTGTCCACAGCAATAGGCCAATATAAACATGAGGATATTGACGGCAGTGGGTAGCATATTCGCCTAACAGCAAGAAGGTTGCTAGTTCGAGCCTCGGTTAAGTCAGTTGATGTGTCTGTGGAGTTTGCATGTTCCCCCCGTGTTCGCATGGGTTTCCTCTGGGTGCTCCAGTTTCCCCCACAAATCCAAAGATGTGGTATAGGTGAATTGGGTAAGCTAAATTGTCCATAGTGTATAGCCTCCTTTCCACTGCACACGAAATGCGACAGTTCGGAAGTCATTCATTTCCATTGGAGAGTAGTCCGGGAGCTGCGTGGAGTTCTAATCAGTATGCGGAAAATTTGGATCTGATTTGAGTTGCAGATCTGTTGAAATATTTTAACTCCTGCGACTAGACCATATGCGACCGGTTGTGATGTATTTCAGTGTTGCCCAAGCAGGTCCGTCTGCGTGAGATGAGGAATAGAAAAACCTTTATATTCATAAATTTTCTAATAAAATAATAAAAATACAATTTTTCATGTTGTTTTAAATATTTTTTAGCGGTCTGCGTTTCTAGTATTCATTCATTCATTCATTTATTCATTCATTCAATCATAGTGAACGCACGGAGAATAAAGGCTTTTGCTTTTGCACTGCTTTATTTGACACTGCGAGAACAGCTTCTCTCCCATGGTGCTGGCAGAACTGAAAATTCTGTGTGACTACCTTAAGGGGGCGTATTCCAACAGTCGCTTCCAAATGTTGTGTGCAGTGGAAAGGTGGCTTATGAGTGTGAATGAGTGTGTATGGATGTTTACCAGTAATGGGTTGTGCCTGGAAAAGCATCCGCTGCATTATATATATATGCTGGACAAGTTGGCGGTTCATTCCGCTGTGGCGACACCATATTAATAAGGGGACTAAGCCGAAAAGAAAATGAATGAATGAATTAACTTCAGCTAAGGAGACTTGAGGACACAATATTTACAGCATGCTTTAATGTAGCAGGCCCCCAATCAGAGATCATTCTCAATATTCAGTTGTGGCCTGTATTTATTTTTAATACATTTGATTGCCATAAAGATGTCAAAATTTAATCTGGTGCTACGAAATCAATCTGCTGCAGCTGACAATTTGCTATTGCTGTTTTGTTTATCTAACATAAACACACTGGCTGATAGCTTTTCACTTGCATGTTGTTGTTTTATATTATTAAAACTATGTTTATCGTCTGAGAAAAAATGGTTATTCTAATAGTTTAATTGTTATTTTATTTTATTTTTTGGACTTTTAGAAATCACCAAGTAACCCCCTGTCATTTTCCCACGCCTCCACAGAAGATCCTGACCGCTACTTTGGGAAACACTGCCTTAGGTAAGTTACAAATACCCGGAAATGGTTTCCATCAGGCATGTCCAAACTCGGTCCTGGAGGGCCGGTGTCCTGCAAAGTTTAGTTCCAACCCCAATCAGACACACCTGGGCTAACTAATCAAGCTGTTACTAGGCTTTCTAGAAACCTCCTTGCAGGTATGTTGAGGCAAGTTAGAGCTTAAATCTGCAGGAGACCGGCCTCCGGGACCAAGTTTGGACACCCCTGCTTTATATGCTCATTTATTTGAGTCTCCATATTGACCATATTTGTAATGGTCGTGAATATTAATGAGCTCTGACCTGCAGCTCTCAGCACTTTCTCACTTACACACACACACACACACACACACACACACACACACACACACACACACACACACACACACACACACACACACACACACCATGTTCAATCTGAAATTAACACATTTAATCATACTTTAGTTGCCAAAAATATTTTAACAACCGGAAAAGAAATCTTTTTAACCTTTAAACTAAGCTAGTTTTACTTTTTAAGTAAATTAGTTATCTAATATAAATCACCAGAGCATCCTATTTTGCTTTCTAGTTGTGCTGTGGATAAAATATGTGCTAAAGTATAATTAAACTTGAGCAAAGAGACCAACATAAATGTAAAGTGTATTGTATGTTGGTGCTTTAATCTAAATAAAAACACAGCCAGGAATTAATATCAAACTCTGCATAAACAAACAATGTTTAATCACGTTTATTGCTGTCAGACAATGATAGTAAGACTTCAATGATTGACACAATTCTTAAAAGTGCATCTTAGAGTAAGGACACACTTATATTTAGCAGTCTACATGTGTTTGTTGAAACGTGCAGCAAATA
This sequence comes from Danio rerio, assembly GCF_052040795.2. NCBI lineage: Eukaryota > Metazoa > Chordata > Actinopteri > Cypriniformes > Danionidae > Danio > Danio rerio. Next base: position 51,907,423 of record NC_141034.1, read on the forward strand.
TCATAACAAACATGATAAATTAACAAAAAATACTATAAAACATACCATATGCCTTTTTGGGGAGGAGCTGAATGTATTTTTAATCTGTATATCCTGCATTTTGCTTTCTGACATGCATGTAAACTGATGGCTTCTGGAGTTGTTGTTTAGTACTGCATGAAATCAATCTGATGTAGCAGGCGTTTTGCTGCCTCTACCGTTTTCAAAACAAAACTCTACACAAACATAGTAAGTTAACACAGTCTAGTAAGTTATCAGTCTGTGTTAAGGCTGCTGATCTCCTGATGACATGGCTGCTCGTCAGGTTCATATGATGTAAAATGTGTACATGCAAATTTCGAGGGTATGGCCCACAAATCACGCAACTGTCTGTATTGTGTTCTGATTAACCTGTTTTTAGTTTGAGTTATACACTCGTTGAATTTATATAAGAACAGGAAACAATGATTTTTGAGGCTCATGGCATGGCCATTTACTGGACCCTTATTATTCAACTATGCCTAGATGTATACATATTTTCTTTATGGGGGATTTTTAACATATTGACATGGATCTCCTCCCAAAGTTTTGATCAGAAGTCTCCCTAGAAGTTTCTACATCATACATAGGAACAAAAATCAAAACTTAATTCTCAAAACGCCACATGAGATAAGATGGATAGATGTTTCTGCAATCCACATTATCACACTGTATCTGAGAAAAGTGCTTGCGTGTTTTATTTTCTCTTTCATCCTCTCCTCTGTGATGTTTGTACAAGTCTCGGCTGTTTTGAAGAGCCTCGTTTCACTCTTAAAGATGTGTTTTCTCTGCTGCCTTGTTGAATTCCAGGTTTCTTCAGAATGAGAGTTTCAGTGCAGCTCTCAAAACTACTTTAGACCATAAAATCCTTTCTGAATATTTTTTATTTAGACAGTGGTTGCCACGGGGCAGTCAGCTTGCATTTCAAAATGGTTCACAGTGCATGTCGGGAGGTTCTCCAAAACCACACAACTGCACCATCAAAGAGGAAAAGTCAAGCAAACTCAGTGTCAAGACGATGTGATGCCAAAGCTCTGTGACTTCTTTTCAGATTTCACCAAAAACACATTGGGGAGTAAACTGCTAAGCTAAGCTCTTAAAATAAATATATGATGATATGTATATATATATATATATATATATATATATATATATATATATATATATATATATATATATATATATATATATATATTTATATTTATATATATTTATATATATATATTTATATATATATATATATATATATATATATATATATATATATATATATATATATATATATATATATATATATATATATTTTTTTTTTTTTTAAATCTCCCACCATGCAAGTACATTCACACTTTAAAACACACACCTTTATTTATTCTCATTCTTTCTTGCTTTGTCAATATATCATAGTGTATACTGTTTAGTAGTCAGTTTAAATTATTTAATAAATAAATAAATAAATAAATAAATAAATAAATAAATAAATAAATAAATAAATAAGCGGCATTAATTCATGCCCTCTCATGGTTGGTACGCCCAATGTTAGCCGTACGGCTGCAGGCGACACTGCTCTCATCTTTCCAACAGAGTTTGTTCTAATAAAAGCCAGTCCTGCTTATTCAAATGTGTCAGTAATAGTAACAGTTTAATATAGGCTTCTCTGAAACTGTGAACATCTAACTTTTAATTTTATTTAGGCTAGATTATTATTTTATTTACGAAACCAACACAGTCTCACGGCAACTCTGGTTTTGGCGCTGAAGCATATAGCGGAGTTGTTTTAAAGTGCTTCCGTTCAAAAGTTATTCAAAAAAATACTTAATTAAGATACAAATTATAGCTAATGAAATTTATTTCAAAAAGGTGTTTTTCAAAAAAAAAAAAAAAAGAATCATATTTTTGTTTGTGCCCATCCAACTGTGCGGCTATGATTTGTTCCACTCTGTGGAAAATAAGGATTTAATAAATTACTGCTTCACAGCTGCTGATGTTCTTTCATTTCATGCTCAGGCAAGGGAGTGTTTAATGGCAACATTGAAATCTTAATGTATATTTTTCTGCCAAAGAAAATATATTAATAATAATAATAATAATAAAAAGTTTGACTCTATCAATGTCATAATGAATACTTTTAAATAGTAATTAGTTGTCAGCCAGCATCAGTGTTTATTGAGATTGAAGTTAATTAAATTAAATTGAGATAAAAAAATATTGTTATAGCAACTTTCGCTCGTTTTTATTACTGCTTTGGGAAATAAAGCACGTTGTAGATGTCACTGGATGACTGATCGTGAAGGAACATGTTGTCTGGCACATTTGTTACCCAGGACAAGTCAAAATTTTATCAAGAAAAAAATCACATAATCTGACCTAGTGACTTAAAAATCGTGTGATCTGACCAGGGCTTAAGAAAAGAAACAACTTAATCATGCTATGCAACATTATCTGAGAGGTATTTTAAGCTGAAGATGTATATATTCTAAACACACCCGACACTTTTCAAATCAAGTTTCAAGTTTATTTGTATAGCGCTTTATACAATAATTATTGTTTTAAAGCAGCTTTACAAAAGATGCACAATATTAATTTACAATTAAATCAAGAAGGGTTAAGGTTATTAATAATTACTTTAACTATAAAAAGCTAAGTTATTATCAGGGCTTTAACATGGATACTGAGTGGTGGGGATGTCTACGTGCTTGTACCAGTACTGTGCAGAGACTTCCAAAGGGGTGGAGAGTGAAAAATATCATTATATATATAAATACATACTGACACATTGTTAAAAATTTTGGCAGGGAAAAAAGTTTGGTGTGGTCAGAGAAAAATTGGTAAATAGTTAGTGTTAAGTCCTGAAAAGTGATGTGAAATAAAACTAACTGCAACATGACATAATGAGCATAAGCAAATGAGCTGTGGTTTCATTAAGCAAGTTCATACATAGTGAAATGAATGAGGCACATGGACGAGTAATTTTAGCATGCCAACATCAAATTAATGCTTAACAATATATTTTCCCCCCAACAAAATTATAATAAAAAAAAAAAAAAAAAAAAAAATATATATATATATATATATATATATATATATATATATATATATATATATATATATATATATATAAATAATATAAAAAACACAAGGTCCAAACAACGCAATCTTATGGCAACCAGTAACTTTTTGATTTAGTGGCTTATTCATATGAATTTGTACGATCTAATTTGTACCATTTAGTACGATTTGTTTATCACCCAATGACTGTTGGAATTTGGGGTGGGGTTTGCCTCCTTTTTAAAAATCGTACATTTTCGTACAACTTAACTCGTTAGACACTAAACTGACAAAACGTAAAATACTTACATTTCCTCGTGAAATCAGGTTGGTCCAGATGTAGTGAAATGTAAATAATTTCAGTTTGTTTGAGACCATTACATGTGTTCCAAAGGGATAATAAAAAACCCCCACATATTTTCTTCCTAAATGTCTTTTTTTTCCCGTCGGTGTTCGCCCAGAGTGCCATTTAAACTAGAACCGCCACTGTTTGACACAATTAAACAGTTTTATCTTATCAGCGCTGACAACACAACAGAGGAGGATACAGTTCACACTTGATTTCTCTTTTCTGATGCAGAGATTCCTCAAATCAAGCCAAACCATTCAAAACAATGACTCCATACTAAACACCCGCACAAAGAAACCTACTCTAGTTCATTTCTAAATATGCACACACTGCAAGACTGAGCGGGATTATCCGAGTTGTCAGAAGTAAAACAATGACACAACAGCCTAAGAGAGATATAAATAACTGCTGAAGGTATGAAATAACACCCAACAGTAAGCACACAAAAATCTGATGCAAATTAAACACACAGAAAAAGGATTGTAAATATTTATAACCCAATACGACTGGATTCCTGTTGCATCGATACATAACCACGAAGAATATAATGCATGAAAACAATGTCACACAAAAGATCTGTTCGAAAGCGCAGACACTGCAAAGCACAGCGATCAACATCACACAGCGGCATGACTGCAAAATCACTGCAAATGCAAATAAGAAGAGCATAACACTATTAACATCTAAATTATGGTACGAGTTCATTATGCAAAGCCCACACAAAACTAACTGCACTGTAAACTGATAGCAAAATAAAACGTCCATGGGGACTAATATGACCGTATAATACTGCTTATTAGAGCAGTGTTATAAACTCATGACACGGAGCTCTGTAATAAACATTTATAACCAACCAGAGATCATAAATGCTGGCTGATATAAAGCCTCCTGCAATATAGGACTTATTGATGCATAGATGGCACTGGAAATATCAAGGATACACTAACAATGAGAGGTTCAGAATACCAGCAATTCTACTCAAACTGTTTTGTATTTTGGTTTGAGGAATGAATGTTTCTTGTGGATGTCTGATAAGATTTTTAAATGTCAAAATACATTCTGTTGCTTTTTGGTTACAGAAAAACAAAGCAATAAAAAAAGCCACAAACTATAACAAAGCCAAAAAATAATAATATTGAGCCTCTCATGGACATTCAAAACATTGAGGGGGGTCTGAACTGAATCTGCTCACTTTCCACATTGACCAATAGCAAAAGTTTGGGGCGTGGCTACTGCAGCAGCAGGTTGACCCAGAGGGTGTCTAGGACCAAAACTAATGGAAAAAATGCCAACACAGGATCATTGTGAAAACGTAGTCCATTATACATTTCTGAAGAGCACAAATTATGTAGCCAGAGCTGCTTATGGCTGCATATGGTCTTTAAAACAACGCTACAGGGCAGTATGATGTTGCCAATGGCTTCTGTTTCTTTTCGTGCTACCAGCTGAAAGCTTGCCTCCATGTGGACTGCTTTTCTAGTGTTACCAGTTTGCCTAGTAGCATTCTGCGCATGTCTGCGAACTTGAGATGCAGAGAGGAGCTGACCGCAATGATGAGGTTTGAGTCTGGCGTAGAACGATTCCAGAAAGCAGGTAAAACAAATAATCAACAAATAAATAACAGGGTAAGATTTGAAAACATAGTAAAAATCAGGTGGCCCTGAGGGCTTTTCTTTTTTGGATTGCTTTTGAAAACTGTCAGTTGAGTTTAGGGAAGGCGGTGGGAAGGTTAATCAGTGCTTTTGAAAAGGCTATCAGTTGGGTTTAGGTAAGGGGGTGGGTGGATATATTAGTCAGTCAGTTGACAGCAGCCTCTGGTGGATTTACATGAGAACAGTAGGTGCGGACGGCACTCTTGAGAGAAATTTGAGATCTGAAAAAGCATACACGGTGGCCTCTGGTGGATTTCTGAAAACAAAACTGCAAAAAATGTACCTCCTGTTACGTATTTGACACTCTCCAAAAATGTATACAGGGGTATGCTTCATTGATGAGGCTGGATTTAAAAAAAAAAAATTCATACTCACTCACAGAAATGAAAAACAAATTTCAAAAACTTGCCAAAATAAGCAGAGGTGTAAACAAGGATAAACATTGAAACTGCTTTTACAAGGTGAAGAAGCTGAGAGGTCTGTTTGACATGTTTATGCAGTTGTTTTCTTTTTATTCTCAATCTTTGTATAAAATAGATAAATATTATAAGCACAAGACTATTCAAGTTTAATTTTGTTATTCTGATTGTAGCTACTTGTTGCACAGAACTTCAACTTTAAGCTTGGTGCAGATAGTTTGTTTTGGATAATTTTCACTGTAATAGGCAAATAACGTGAGAGGCAAATGCATCTCTATACAGTAATCAAACAATAAAGATGCTCTGAAGTCAACAAGTCTTTGTGCAGAACCAAGTTTCCAACATCCCAACACTTGGAACAGTGGATAAAACGAATTTATAATACACAACATAATATTTCGGGAGTAAATTACATAAATCAGTGTGTGTAGTGATTGTTGTCTGTGTTTATCTGCCATGATTACGTGGTCTGGGTTTCTCTTCTCTTTCTGTTTGTTTATGTGGCCTTTTCAGAAAGGATATTTAAAGTCTTGACTGCAAAAGGTCACAGCCAAAAGAATAAAAAAGCCAGTAATTCCTCAAGTATTTTAAAAGGTTTTGGCAGCATCTTTTAAAAAAAACAATTCAAATAAGCAATAATAATATTTTAGTTTTTTTATTATGATCTGATCTGAAACATTCTTCATAATTTCAAATAAAATGCTGTCATTTAAAGCATTGGCATTTTCACAGAGAATGGCAATTTGTCAAAAATAATAAATGCTTCATTTGTTGTGTTAAAGAGGAACTTTTATGCAAAAATCACCTTTAAAAGGTGTTTTATGAGATGTGGAAACATTCGTTCATTTTCTTTTTGGCTTAGTCGCACAGCGAAATGAACCGCCAACTTATCCAGCACATTTTTTACGCAGCAGATACTCTTCCAGACACAACCCATCACTGGGAAACATTCATTCATATTAATTTACACTTATACGCTACGGACAATTTAGCTTACCCAATTCACCTGTACCACGTGTCTTTGGACTTGTAACCCAACGAACACAGGGAGAACATGCAAACTCTACACAGAAATGCCAACTGACCCAGCCGAGGCTCGAACCAGCGACCTTCTTGCTGTGAGGAGACAGCACTACCTACTGCACCACCGCACCGAAGATATGTGAAAACAGTGTGTGCATATAAAAAATATCTCTTCACAAAAGCATTTTGTAAAAACATTTTTACTGACATTTAATATGTAATGTGTATTTATATAGCACATTTATTGTGTATGGTTATACACCCAAAGCTCTGTAGAATCATGGGGGTGGGGGTTTGTCTCTCCACACCACTCGGATGATGCGATGGCAGCCACAAGACAATGGCAACAGTGCACTCACCACACACCAGCTATTGGTGGTGTGGAGAGACAGTGATAGTCAATTTAGTGAATGGGGATGATTGGTAGGCCATGATGGATAAGGGCCATCAATCTCACGGCAATTAGTAACTTTTTGATATAGTGGCTAATTCGTATGAACTCGAACAATCTAATTAGTGCAATTTAGTACAATTTGCTTATCCCCCAATGACGGTTGGGTTTAGGGGTGGGGTTAGGTGCCAAGCCTCCTTTTTTAAATTGTACAATTTCGTTCAACTGAGCTTGTACAAATGCATACGAATTAGCCACTAGACTGGCAAAACGTAAAATACTTAGGTTTTCTCGTGAGATCAGGCTGGTTTAATGTGTCCCTGTCACTATACTGGGGCATTATGACTCACACAGATCACAGGTAGAGCGCCCCCTTTTCCAATGTGTCCCCATTCAGGTATTGACCAGGCTCAGCCCTGCTTAGCTTCAGTGAGTAACTGGTCTTGGGCTGCAGGGTGATATGGACGTTGCCTTCATGTCATAGAGGGAGAAAGCCCTGCCCATTATTGACCATCTCTCCCTCATTACCATAAATAGTCCTGAGTGAATAGCAGCTGTTTTGCGTCTGCTGCTATGCTAATGCATAGGAATTCGTAACTCCTTTTTTTTTTTTTTCAAAAGTGGGCCAGGACCACAATCTCATTTGAAATTAAAGTGACAGACTGCTTAGGTCTGAAAATAACAACACATCGTAGAAACACATCTTGCGCCTTATTGCGCCGGGTGTATGATCAGGCCCTAGTATTGTGTTGTTGTCTACACATGAACATGGCATCTTTTGTCATTTTGTCCCACCTCATGTTTTTTAGTTCAGTTCATCTTTATTTTTATAACACTTTTACAATGTAGATCGTGTCAAAGCAGCTTAACATAGAAGTTTTAGTAAACTGAAACTGTCAGTCCAGTTTTCAGAGTTGAAGTTCAGTTTCGTTCAGTTCAGTTTGGTTTAATTTTCACTGCTGAAAGTCCAAACACTGAAGAGCAAATCCATCAACCCGCAGCTCCACAAATCCCAAACCAAGCAAGCCAGTGGCAACAGTGGAACAAACCACACCAATTGATAAAAAGTGCAGGAAAAAAGCAAGAGAGAAACAAGGCCCAGTTGGGCACAACTATTTCTTCTCCGGCCAAACTGCCTGTGCAGAACTGCAGTCTAGATGCTAGAGGCAGGAGATTGACTTTTTTAAATATATTTTAGAATTAGAAGAAATGACATTAGTAGTTCGCAAAACAAAAATTAAGTTTTATTCAACCCAGGCTCATTGTGAAAATGTAATCCCCTGGAAGTTTCTGGAGACTGCAAAATACATCCCGGGAAATACGTATTTTTGTAGTTTTTCTTTTTGCAAATCTGCGAGAGGCTGCTGTGTGCACCTTTTCACATCTCAAATTTCTCTCGTGCCGAGGCTACTGTCAACCGACTATCTGTCTGACTAAATGGCCGACTGGGCGACCCACCCAACCAATTTTATCGATTGACCCGCCCACCCACTTACTTCCCTAAACCCAATTATTGATTTACAAAAGCAGTCCAGAAAAGAAAAGCCCTTGTCTGATTTTTATTACGTTTTCAGATTTTACCACATTCTCACCCTGTTATTCACGTGTTTGTTTTATTTTTTGGATTCTGTTTTTGTCTTATCTGATTTCTGGAACCGCTCTCTTCCCCAGACTCGTACCCAGTCGTCGTTGTGGTCAACTCCTCTTTGCATCTCAAGTCCGCCGATGTACACATTGAGCTAACTGGAAAAACTAGTTGTGGCGGGAAAGCCCTCCACATGGAGGTAAGCGGTCAGCTGGTAAGCAAAAGGAAGGAACCGTGTCATACCGCCTTGTATAGTTCGCTTAAAAAAAAAAAAAAAAAAAAAAAATCCAGCCATACGTACCTCCGGCTACATAATCCGCGGTCTCCAGAAACGTCCAAAGGACTACATTTTCAGAATGAGCCTGAGTTGGTTTTACTCTAACACATACTTATAATATGTAAACCCAGAGAATGCAATGGTGTTTCTGGTTGTTAGTGTTTAAGAGCAATGTAAAGAAAGAAGAGACCCTTGTATTAACAACACATGACCATTCACACATCTGTATCTAGCATTTTATGTCAACTCTTGGTGTCCACTTGGATATTCATTGCAGTCAAATCGCTCCTATCTGCCCTAGTATTGCGTTATTGTGAAAAATTCATAACAGACAAGGTCAAGTGCAACGCGTAAACAACAGTCTAGAGTAACATGCTGCAAAAATACAGATCACCTCTGTTTGCTTCGCACATCCTCACTGTTAGCTCTGAATTTATTGAGATTCTCAGAACTGGACACAAATGGTCTGGAACAGCTGAATTGTATTGAGTGCATTAACAGTGTCTGTTTTGTAGAAGAAAAAAAAAAACTTTATTTGTTGCTAGGCAGCATCTATTAAACAGATGATTTGAATCACATGGACGACTGGATTCAAGAACATTAGAGACTGTGGCCATGAGATTCTGTTCAGCTGTTTCACAGACCGTTAAATGAAGGCAACAAGACGGTTCTTCATCCACTACATACGGATATAAGACCTCACACCATAAAACTAGCCTATTTTCATTTGGAAAATAAGATTTTTTATTGTATCAACATCATTTAATGCATGTGTATTTTTAATATAGCTCTGAATTTTAATCCCTCCTTTATATTTTTCCCCAGATTATGTTTTATGTGAAGCAGATTTTTTTAAACACACTTCCAAACTTCCACTTCCATTCGTTTTCTTGTCGGCTTAGTCCCTTTATTAATCCGGGGTCACCACAGCAGAATGAACCGCCAACTCATCCAGCAAGTTTTTACGCAGCGGATGCCCTTCCATGCAGCCACAACACTTCCAAACGTGATAGTTTAAAAAACTAATTTCTAATAACTTTTTTGTTTATCTTTGCCATCATGACAGCACATAATAGTTTATAATTTTTGTTAAAATTCCCTGCTCTGTTAAACAACATTTAGAAATTATAAAAAAAAAAATAGCTCACAAAAGGATTAATAATTTTGACTTTAACTGTAATTTGAATATTCATTCATTTATTCATTCAATTATTTTCTTTTCGGCTTAGTACCTTTATTAATCTGCGTACGCCACAGCAGAATGAACCACCAACTTTGGGAACAGAGATGAGGTTCTCAAGGTGAATGCTTACCTTGGCTCTAAGGGTCTAACAACAAACAATAAGGTTAAGAATCTTGGTGTGACTCTGGAGTCAGATATGAGTTTTAGTCATGTCAAAGCAGTAAGTAAATCAGCATACTATCCTCTCAAAAACATTGCAAGAATTAGATGCTTTGTTTTCTGTGAGGACTTAGAGAAACTTGTTCATGCTTTCATCAGCAGCAGGGTGGATTACTGTAATGAACTCTTCACTGGCCAGACTGCAGCACATCCAGAACGCCGCAGCCAGGATTCTGACCAGAAGCAAAAAAATCAGAGCACATCACACCTGTCCTCAGGTCTTACACTGGCTCCGAAATACATTCAATATAGGGTTTAAAGTATTATTACTCGTCTCTAAATCACTTAATGGCCCAGGACCTCAATACATTACAGATATGCTCACTGAATACAAACCTAACAGATCACTCAGATCATTAGGATCATATAAACTAGAAATTCCAAGAGTGCAGTCAAAGCAGGGTGAATCAGCTTTTACCTACTAACAGCGCCCTCCGCTGCTGGAATCAGCTTCCAGAAATGAACAACAAATTAGGTTCATTCAAATCAAGAATCTGAAAACACATCTGTTTAGCTGTGCCTTTACTGAATGAGCACTGTGATGCGTCCCATAGATCACATTTATGTTTTTCTTTTCTTTTTCATTCTTTTATAACCTATTTTAACACATTTTATTCTGTTTTTATCCATTTTAATAATTTTTTATTATTATTTTATTATTTATTTTTTTATACCTGTTTTTTTTTATTCTTGTTTAATTAAAGTACTTTGATTTGCCACTGTGTATGAAATGTGCTATATATATAAACTTGCCCTGCCTTGCCATATATTTCACGCAACAGATGTCCTTTCGGCTGCAACCCATCACTGGGAAACATCCATACACTCATTTACACACATACACAATGGACCATATACCACATGTATTTGGACTTGTGGGGGAAACTGGAGCATGTGGAGGAAACCCACGCCAACACTGGGGAGAACATTCAAACTACACACAGAAATGCCAACTGACCTAGCCAAGGCTCGAACCAGTGACCTTATTGCTGTGAGGCAATTGTGCTACCCACTGCGCCACCGTGATACCCCAATTTAAATATTATTTTATATAAATTATCATATAATACAATACCAATAAGAATGTAATTTTAGTATATTATTTTAATATACATAAATATACTTAAAATACTTAATTTAAATGCACACTGCTGTGTTGTAGATGGTTTAAAATTGTTGGCTTTAAAATGAAAATGTGAAATTGCCCATTAATCCAGACCCCTGCAATTCATTCATTTATTTTGCTTTGGCTCAGTCCCTTATTTATTAGGGGTCGCCACAGCGGAATGAACCTCCAACTATTCCAGCATACAGTATGTTTTACGCAGCTGATGCTCTTCCAGCTGCAACCCAGTATTAGGAAACTCCCATACACACTTATTCAAACGCATGCACTCATACATACAGCTAATTTAGTTTATTTACTTCATTGATAATGTTAATGTGGCTGTTGTTGGTGTCCTGAGGGGAAATCCTCCTGCCAACACAGCTGATCAAACTGTGTTCGGCTCAGCCAGAAGCACCACTGAAAGCCTCTATCATGCAGGTATAGTTTCTGGAGCAGTTGATGAACTCACAGAGCTGGGTGCACCTCTGAAAGAATCTAGTGGACTCAGACACGGCTCCAAATGATTATACACTGTTTTTGAGTCTTCCTAAAGCACATAAAGCACAGCTACTCTCTAGGGTTGGGCACTACTCGCTAGTAATGAAACTAGAGTCAACAAGCAGACAGAAACCCGAGTAAACTCAAAATTCAACATGTTCACATCTATTTACATTTTACCTAATTTATTTGCGCAAGTCGCGGCTGTTGTAAACAGCATTTTCATTTCTGGTCCATTATTAATAAAGAATGACGGTGTTAAGTAGGACATAAAGCAGTATAGGCCAACCGGGTCATACTAACCGGTTAAATTCAGTCCACTTCTTACTCTCAAATAACCAGCCTTTGCACTGCTTGTATAACTGTTGGCTCACAGTAAGTTTGTTCCAAATGGGTCCATTGTGCGGCTTGATTAGTTTTCATCAGCTGAATTCAGAGTCTGGTGCTGTTAGGAATCATTGAGCGCCGACAAGTAGGTCAATTCAATAAAATGGCTGGAAAACGAAGACTGCAAGAGCACATAAAAGCTTGTACCATCTCACACTGGGTTTGATTTAGCTCTTCCTGCAGCACAAGCATCACGGCTCTGTAATGGAAAGAGTGTGAACTAAATCAAAGCCGCAGTGATGCTCTTGAGGTTTAATTCACTATGGTGAAACCCTGAGGGAGAATCTGCTCATCTGCTGCACATGCAAAACCTCCACTTACTGTACTGTCACTCATCACAAACCTTGACTTGGGATTAAAAGTCTTGACAGCTCCTGTCCATTTCTATATTTCTCAGTTTTTGTTAGATCATCACTTTTGGCAAGATCCAGGTCTCATACTTTATGTATGGGTAGTTGATATGAAATTTTGGGAATTCGACAGCTTGACTGTTTTAAACTGTACTTTGCAAACTTTATTACAGTGCATGCATCTTTTATGACGTCATATTCATTTGGAAACTACACTGTAAATGTTTTTTTTTTTCCCATTTATGCTTGCTTTTGAATTGTATTTTGTGACCTTTATTTCTTTGAAAAATGTTTAACTTTAAGTTAAAGATAAAAACTTTAGTTATTACAACACTTTATAATTGATTTACTTAGTAATTTAATAACTCAATTCAGTATAATTCAATTAAATTATAACAATATTATTATTATTATTATTATTATTATTCATGTTGTTGTTGTTGTTATGATTTAAATTAATTGAATTACACTTTGTATGTACATTATATGTACAATATATGTAAGGTCTGTGGTGCCTGTCAGGGTGGCAATCCACAAATCCGGTGGTGGACACTGGAAGTAAGGGATGCCGTCAAGCTGAAGGAGTCCTACAGTGCTTTGTTGGCTTGCAGGGCTCCTGAGGTAACTGATGGGTATCGACAGGCCAAGCGTGTTGCAGCCCAGGTGGTTGCGGAAGCGAAAGCTCAGGCCTGGGAAGAGTTCAGGGAGACCATGGAGGAAACTATCGGTCGGCCCCAAAGAGATTCTGGCATACTGTCCGGCGCCTCAGGAGGGTAAAGCAGCTCCACATCAACACTGTTTACTGTGGAAGTGGGGAGCTGTTGACCTTGACTGGGGATGTGGTCAGACGGGGGAAGGAATACTTTAAGAATCTCCTTAACCCCACCGACATGTCATTGTGGTAGCGGGGACTGGGGATGCAGGGGTGGACTCACCAATCACCAAAGCTGAGGTCACTGAGGTAGTTTGCAAGCTCAGCAGTGACAAAGCAACAGGGGTGGATGAGATTCATCCTGTGTATCTTAGGTCTCTGGATGTTGCGGGGCTGTCGTGGCTGACACATCCCTACAACATCGCATAGAGGTCGGGGACAGGGCTACTGGGATGGTGGTTCCCATTTTTAAGATTGGGGACTGGAGGGTGTGCTCTATAAGGGAAACACATTCCTCAGCCTCCCGGGGAAAGTCTACGCCAGGGTACTGGAGAGGAGGATGCGGCTGATGGTTGAACCTAGGATCTAGGAGAAACTATGCGGTTTATGTCCGGGCTGTGGTACACTGGACCAGCTCTATACCCTCACTAGGGTGCTCGATGGTCCATGGGAGTATGCCCAACCAGTCCACTTGTGTTTTGAGAAGGCATTAGACCATGTGCCTTGTGGCATTCTGTGGAGGGTGCTCGGGGAGAAGGGGGCCAGAGGTGCCAGAGTCTCGTCCCTGTATGAACAGAGTAGGAGTCTGGTTTGCATTTCCGGCAATAAATAAGACTTTTTTTCAGAGCATGTTGGACTCTGGCGAGGCTTCCCTTTATTACCAATTCTGTTCATAATTTTCATGGACAGAATTTCAAGGCACAGCCTTGGGCTGGAGGGGGTACGGTTCGAGGACCACAGGATTTCATCTGTTATTCATAGATGATGTTGTGTTGTTGGCTTAATCAAACATGGACCCTCAGCATGCACTGGGGCAGTTTGCTGCCGAGTGTGATGGGGCTGAGATGAGAATCAGCACTTCCAAATCTGAGGCCATGGTGCTCCACCTGAAAAAGGTGGTTTGGCATTTCCAGGTTGGAGGAGAGTCCTTACCCCAGGTGGAGGAGTTGAAGTATCTTGTGGTTTTGTTCACGAGTAAGGGAAGGGTGGAACGTGAGATTGGTGCAGCGGCAGCAGTAATGCATTCGATGTACTGGTCCGTTGTGGTAAAGGAGCTGAGCCGAAAGGCAAAGCTTTTGATTTAACGGTCAATCTACAATCCTACTCTCACCTATGGTCATGAGCTTCTCTGGTACAAACGGCCGAAATGAGTTTCCTTCAAAGGGTGGTAAGGATAGGGTGAGGAGCTCTGTTACCCGGGAGGAGTTCGGAGTAGAGCCACTGCTCCTCCACATCGAGAGAAGTCAGCTGAGGTGGCTCAGGCATCTGTTTCGGATACCTCCTGGATGCCTTTTTAGGGAGGTGTTCCAGGCATGTCCCACCAGTAGGAGGCCTCTAGGAAGACCCAGGACACGCTTGAGGGACTTTGTCTCTCTACTGGCCTGGAAACGCCTCTGGATCCCCCTGGAGAAGCTGGAGAAGGTGTCTAGGGAGAGGAAAGGCTGGAGTTCTCTCCTAAGACTGCTGCTCTGCGACCCAAAGAAAAGTGGCAGGGAATGAATAATAATAATAATATTACTGCTAATAATCATCATAATAATGTCAATAATAATGCCACCATCATCATTGGAGAGATGGGCCAATTAGACATCACTGTTTATGTAAACAAAAAACATATAATATAATATAATAATAAATTATAATATAATATAATATAATATAAATGTAATACAATATAATATAATATATTTTTATGTAACTGCAATTGAGATGAGTGGGATTACAAACGGACAGCTCTCTGCAGGCATATGAGACCTCCATGGAGAATAATCAAAGCGTTTGTCAGCTTGGACCCCAAGTGACACGAGCACATTAGCATGCTAGCTTGGTCTAATTGGATTAATTAGAGAGGTAGAACTCTCTTGATTGAGATTTATAAACTGCTCTGCTGGTCTTAAAACAGCCTGCAGTGCAAATCATAGTTTCTGATCACACAATGACATGACACAACATCTAAATCACAGTGTGTGCCCACCTAGAGGATGAAACAAGGCCTTCTTCAATTGACTGCCATTCAGTTTTACAGTGTTAGGATGAGAGTCTATATGCTAACACGAAAGAGGAAATTTGGTGCACACCTTACTGGTGATATGAACTAATTACAAGCTAACATTCTTCTGGAATATACATGCAGCAAGTTGATACTTGATGCTAACCGTTCGTTTGTTCATTCGTTTTCTTTTCGGCTTAGTGCCTTTATTAATGAGGGGTTGCCACAGCGGAATGAACAGCCAGATAATCCAGCATATGTTTTATGCAGAGGATGCCCTTCCAGTCGCAACCCAACACTGGGAAACTCCCATACATGCTCATTCACACACATACACTATGGCCAATTTAGCTTATTCGATTCGCCAATACAGCATGTTTTTGTAGACATGCACGACAACATGGGAAGAACATGCAAACTCCACACAGATATTACAGCCCATAAGTTAAAATAGCAATAGAACTTTTTAAAGAAAATGCAAGGTCAGTAAAGTCAGAAACCTCTGAAAACCTAATGCACATTATAAATAGCTGTATTTCCAGTACTGATAGTAAGACAGTGATATTGAAAGACCAAATATGTTGCACACCACAACTACAGTATATACAGGTAAACAAATTTGCCCTGAAGAAAAAATATATAAAGTTATACTGAATGTTACCCATTTTCCCATAGTGAACCGAAAACAATAGTTGTCATCATTAATGGCTGGTTGCTTGTCGAAAGAGTGTTTGTGCATTTTTAGCTCTGTGATTTGCTGCAGGTTTATATTTTAGCTGCTCTTGCTGTAAAATGTCAACAGCAGTTGTCAGTATAGCTCAAACTGTACGCTCTGCAGTGTGTGAGCCCTCCGTATGTAAGTCTGATGGAGGTGACAGACCATGAGAGTATGAAAATACGTGCAGTTTTGTTTTGCAGAGTCTCTCGAGAGCTTTGGAAAGATGCGGAGTTGCGGTTTTGCATAGAAATCGAGGAACTTTGCAAGCTTCCTTATGATTTCAGCAGCTCACAGTGCACAAACAATATTTTCTGCATCCCAGTATGGTGCGTTTCCCCTTACTGCTGTGGTGTGGTTTGGTTTGCAGTTGAAGTCAAAATGATTAGCCCTCTTGTGAATTTTTTTTTTCTTCTTTTTCAAATATTGCCAAAATTCTGTTGAACGGAGCAAATTATGTAAATTTTTCCAACCCAGGTTCATTATGATTATGTAACCCTTAAAACATTTCTGGAGATCTCCAAATAAGTCCCAGGTATTTATTTTTTGCAGTTTTTGTTTTTGTAAATCCGCCAGAGGCCACAGTATGCTTTTTGCAATGCAGGCTCATTCTGAAAATGTAGTCCCGTGGATGTTTTTGAAGACTGCAAATATGTAGCTAGAGGTACGTATGGCTGAGTTTAATTTAAGTGAACACTACGAGGCAGTGTGATGCCGTTCTTTTTCGCGCTTACCTGCTGACCGCTTAACTTGCTGTGAGGCCTTTCCTGCCGCAACCAGTTTGTCCAGTTAGCGACAACCCTTTCCTGCCGCAACCAGTTTGTCCAGTTAGCGACAACCAAGTTCAAGTCCAGGGAAGAGCGGTTCCATCAGGGAAGACAAAAACATTATCCAAAAAATAATAAGGTCATAATAAGGTGAGAATGTTGTAAAATCCGAAAATGTGGTTAAAATCAGACAAGGGCTTTTCTTTTTCTGGTAGACTTTTTAAATTGTTGGTTTGGTTTAGGGAAGTAAGCAGGCGGGCGGGTCAATCAGTAAAATTGGTTGGGTTTAGGGAAGGAGGAGAGTTGGTCAGTCGGTCGGTCGGTCGGTCAGTCATTCAGTCAGTCAGTCAGACGGTCAGTCAGTCAACAGTGGCCTCTGGTTGGGTTTAGGGAAGGAGGAGGGTGGGTCAGTCAATTGGCCGGTCGCTCAGTCAATCAATTAGTCAGACAGACAGACTGTCGTTCGACAGAGGCCTCTGGTGGGTTCACACAAGAACAGCGCGGGCGTGAACGGCACTCGCGATAGACATTTGAGATGAGAAAAAGCACACACAGAGGCCTCTTGCGGATTCGTGAAAACGAAAACTGCAAAAATAGGTACCTCTCAGGACATATTTTGCGGTCTCCAGAAATGTCTACGGGACTACGTTTTCAGAATGAGCCTGGGTTGGCTTTTTGAGATCTCAAATTTCTTTCTGGAGTTCCATTCATGCCTGCTTTTCTCGACTAAATCCACCACCAACTGCTACTGACTGACTGACTGACTGACTGAGTGATCAACTGACCCACCCTCTTCCTTCCCTAAACCCGACCGATAATGTTTTCAAAAGCAGTCCAGAAAAAAAAGTTCTCACAGCCATCTGATTTTTACCACATTTTAAGATTGTACCACTTTCTCAGCCTGTTATTTACTTGTTTATTTTTATTTTTTGGCTGTTGTTTTTGTCTTAGCTGCAATCTGGAACTCTTCTTCTCTGGACTCAAAACCATTCATCACAGTCAACTCCTCTCTGCATCTCAAGTCCATCAGTGCATGTGGCGAGCCACTGGACAAACAGGTAACAGCTGAAAAGCCATCCATAAAGAGGTAAGTGGTCAGCTGCTAGCCTGAAAAGGAACAGCATCACACAATAATATAATAAATGAAGAGAACTCAAACCATCTAAATACTGTAAATCCCAACAAATTAAGGCAACTCAAACCATTTGAGGAAACTGATTGCTACAGATCATTTGAGTTAAAAAAAAATCCCTGAATCTATATGAGTACTGTGAACTTACTCTATTTAAGTTGAAGTAATGAGGTATTTAATTAACAGGGGGGCTAACAATGCAGGAGGGCTAATAATTCTAACTTCAACACATTTAGGCATGTCTGCATTTATATT
The DNA here is from genome assembly GCF_052040795.2 of Danio rerio. Lineage (NCBI taxonomy): Eukaryota > Metazoa > Chordata > Actinopteri > Cypriniformes > Danionidae > Danio > Danio rerio. The sequence continues at coordinate 51,925,657 of NC_141034.1, forward strand.
TGATTAAAATTCTGGCCCTTGTCTGTGGCTCTAAAGAGATTGTTCAGTTTCTCCTCAGGGGTTTGAGCAGCTCTTGTTTTTAAGGCTTGATTGCTGTAAAGTGCGGTTCGTTTATTCATAGGCGGTGACAATTTATGCGCTTTTGTGTATTCTCAGGCTCGGCTCCCGTCGCGTGTGAGTCTTGCTAGCTTTGGGGAGCCTTGGCAAAAAAAAAAATGGACTAGTAATGGCCTACGTATTCTTCAGCATCAGTTTAGTCATTTTCTGAATCTGCACCTCAATTAAAGGAACATTTTCATAGGTTCCCTGGTGGTTGAGAAAATGGGAAAGTGGTTATGCCCTGCAGATGCTTATATTAGGTGTTTGTTGAGAGCAAATGTGAAATAGCGTCTGCTGAATGTTTTATAAAACTTTTCTCTTTTTTTTTGGTCATGAGGGAACTCAATTTAATCTAGTTAATTTGTAAGGAATTTAGAGTGGTTGTACACTGCAAACAATGCTGTTCTTACTTAGATTTTTTGTCTTGTTTCTAGTCCAAATATCTACAAATTCTTAAATCAAGAAGCATTTTCTAGACAAGCAAAACATGTTGTCTTGTTTTAAGAAATAATAGGCCAAAACGAAGTGAGTTTTTCCTTAAATTAAGCAAAATAATCTGCCAATGGTGTAAGCAAAATAATCTTGTTTATCGATTTGTGACAGGATTATTTTGCTTACCTCATTGGCAGATTATTTTGCTTGATTTAAGGAAAAACTCACTTTATTCTGGCATATTATTTCTTAAAACAAGACCATATGTTTTGCATGTCTAGAAAATGCTTCTTGATTAAATAACTTTTAGATATTTGGAGTAGAAACAAGACAAAACATCTAAGTAAGAAAAGCATTTTTTGCAGTGTACAAGGAGAACTTTTTTGTATGAAGCGACTTTTAATGTGGTGAAATCAATTAATCAATTATGTGAATTAATCGAAAATGTTTTTTATTGCTTGTGTAATTCAATGACTTCTCAAATTTCCATTGATTTCAAGCCACACGTTTTTAGATCACCTCTCAAAAGAACACTATAAAAGTGTATTGTTAGTAAAACTGGTACCATGTTGTAAAATATGCATCAGTATGTTACACAGGTCCATGAAACTGACTTAAAACAAACTAATGTTTACATCTTCGATGCTCAAGTTTGTTCACCCTCATTTTATCATCATGTTGCTATTTTAGTACTATAAAAGAACAACATTTCAAACTGATATCAGGTCAAAATGGCACAGAGAATGTTCTGTATATGCATCAAATGAAATACTCTGTTAAACAGATTTACAGTTTTTCTTGTTTGCTTTGATGCAGCCGTCAACTGAAACTCCACATTTTCAAAACAGTTAACACACAGGCCTAAACAGCGGCACTCATGGTCAAAATGAAACATTATGCTTGCAAAATGCACATACCGTGTCAAAACATTAAAAATATGCAACAAAAGCTAGTTTTACCTTCAAACAACACAACTTGCAAACAAGTATATGAGCTCTTTCAATTATTCATTAGACAATGGACAACAAAAAACTAAATACAGATCTCAATGTGAATTCTATTTGGGCTATCAAATTGGCCTTTTTGCAAAGAATTAGATCAAGAATAAGAAATGCTTTGATTAAACTTATATTGAATTCATGACATTTTTCAAACTGTGGCTGAAAACTAAAATACCGTAAAAAAAAATAAATAAATAAAAATAAAATTTAAAAAAGAAAAAAGTAGCAGAAAGAAGCAGAAAAAAGAAAAAAACTAATAAAATATTGTAAATATTAGAGAAAACACATGTAAACCAATATACAGTCAAATATATTGGGAGTATAGGAAATAGCCACTATTGACCTCCTCCATCCATGCTGGCACAGAACAACACCGACCTTCCACCGTTTTAATGTTTGCAGAATGATTGCTAAGTGAAGATTTGTGTGAAGTAGTGTCAAACCGGTGCTTCATTGAATTCATACTGATCTTGGTGGTTTCTAATGGTTAGGAATGGATGGTTTCAGTTTGGTTACCATAACTAAAACAATGGAGTTTGGACTGCTTGAATGACATCCGTGTTAACTGTTTTGAAAAATGGTGGGGAAAATGTGTCAACCCAATGAGAAAGGGTTTACACATTTGCAATACCGGTCTTCTGCTCTGCTGGGATAGTGATAATAAAAATAAAGTGGAACTTAGTTTCTTTAACCAGGTCAAAGCAAACAAGAAAAACTGTAATGAAATTCTGTGGAATTTCTGTGTGGAGTTTGCATGTTCTCCCCTTGTTGATGTGGGTTTCCTCCAGGTGCTCCTGTTTCCCCAACAGTCCAAACACATGTGATATAGGTGAACTGAGTAAATTAAATTGGCAGTGTGTGTGTGTGTGTGTGTGTGTGTGTGTGTGTGTGTGTTGGTGTGTGTGTGTGTGTGTGTGTTGGTGTGTGTGTGTGTTGGGTGTGTGTGTGTGTTGGTGTGTGTGTGTTGGTGTGTGTGTGTTGGTGTGTGTGTGTGTGTGTGTGTGTGTTTGTGTGTGTGTGTGAGACTGTATGGGTGTTTCTTAGTACTGGGTTGCACCTGGAAGGGCGTCCGCTGTGTAATACATATGGTGGAATAGTTGGCGGTTCATTCCGCTGTGGCGACCGCTGGTAAACAAGGGACTAAGCCGAAGTAAAATGAATGAATAAATATCAGATCTTCAGTCCATGTGATTCTGATTATTATTACTCCCTATGCTTTCATTAAAAATGCAGGCTCTCACAGCATTGTTTGCTATTGTTCAGATAACACATTGTGCAGATGAATTATGCATTCTTGTTACTGCTCTAATTCTTATCAATATTATAAAAACATCACTTTGGATTGCTATAAGATTTAATTATATATACAGTCGCTTGCATGTAGGCCATAAAAAATATCAATAAATTATCAAATTGACATCTGACTATCAGATAAATCTCAGAGAATTATCCCAGTGCTCAAAAGGTCACGGACAAGGTGTTGCTAAAGGTTTTTAATAAAGTATATAGACCAGATTTAATAAATAGGTCAAATTTGAACAAGAGGGAATACACATACATACATACATACATACATACATACATACATACATGCATGCATACATACATACATACATACATACACACATACACACAGACATACAGTTGAAGTCAGAATTATTGGCCCCCCTGAATTATTAGTCCCCATTTATTTTTTTTCCCCAATTTCTGTTTAACAGAGAGAGTTTTTTTAGAACACATTTCTAAACATAATTTGAATAACTATTTTTTAATAACTGATTTAATTTATCTTTGCCATGATGACTTTATCAAGACACTTCTATACAGCTTAAAGTGACATTTAAAGGCTTAACTAGGTTAATTAGGTTAACTAGGCAGGTTATGGTAATTAGGGAATTTATTGTATACCGATGGTTTGTTCTGTAGACCAGTGGTTCTCAAAGTGGGGGTCGGGACCCCTTGAGGGGTCGCGGAACAATGAAGGGGGGTCGCCTGGTGATTTCCAAAAATCTACTTATTATTATTAGACCATAAGAATGACCATATTTTATCCATAACCAACTGAAGAGAAAAAATCTGCCGTTTATAGTTACTATAGTAGCTTATTTACTTGTTCTATTGGATTGCGACCCCTGGGGTAAATGCATTATATTAAAGACAGCAATAGCGTCAGATGCAGCAGATTGATTGTATTACACCAGGTTAAACTTGCTGGCCCATTTACAGCACTGAAATACATTAAAAAAATTAAACGAAGAATAGACTTTGGTCTATTGGTGTGTGTGTGCGCCATTGCATGCAAGTTTTCTGTATTTATAACCACCTCAGGGGATATTGGGGGTCGCGAGTCACTGGTATTGTTATTTTAGGGGTCGGGTGCTGAAAAGTTTGGGAACCCCTGCTGTAGACTATCGAAAAAATACAGTATAGCTTAAAGGGGCTATTAATATTGACCCTAAAATGGTTTTTTAAAAAAAATAAAATACTGCTTTTATTCTAGCTGAAATAAAACAAATAAGACTTTCCCCAGAAGAAAAAAACATCAGACATACAGTGAAAATTTCTTTGCTCTAATAAACATAATTTGGGAAATATTAAAAAAATAAAAAATAATAAAAGAGGGGCTAATAGTTCTGATTTCAACTGTATATCCAATCCATCAACAGATGAGAAACTGAGAAAGTCAAATCCAACAGTGCTTAATTATATTTTTTTCTTATTTTATGCTTAAGACCTTTGAAAAATTGCATTGCGCCTTGCTGAATGTCAGTGGAAACTGAGTGGATCTAAAATGTCAGCGCATGGAAAAGCTCATGAAAGAAAATACAAGAAGAAGAGCTGACATTAAAGGCAGCATTAGTGCAAAACAATTGAGGAAATATAAATATTGTGCAGCACTGATATCATTGCATGGTGTTAACCAATCCACACCCGTATATTGCACATAAAAGGCAATTTCTAATCTTGGTAAACTATTAGTTGATTAGCTGGCCTTTTTAAAAGTTAAGAAATTGAGTTCAGTAGGTACTGAGGCAATACAATAAGATGGGTTTGACTAAAAACTATACAGCATTTCTAGTCATACTGGGTTAAGTTGTATTGGTGCACATTTTAAAATTTATTTAAAAATATAAGGATTGTTTAGGGCTTAGCGTTGCCGCCTAACAGCTTAAAGGTCACTGGTTCGAGTCTCGGCAGGGCTAGTTGGAAATTCTGTGTGAAGTTTGCATGTTCTCCATATATTGGCATGTGTTTCCTCCGGGTGCTCCGGTTTCCTCCACAGTCCAAACACATGCGCTATGAATTAAATTGGCTGTAGTGTGCGTGAATGTGGTGTGTATGCATGTTTCCCTGTGCTGGGTTGTGGCTGGAAGGGCATGCACTTTGTAAAACATATGCTAGAATAGTTGCCAGTTCATTACACTGTGGCGACCCTTGATAAATAAGGGACTAAGCCGAAGGAAAATGAATGAATGAATTAAACATTATATATTGTCCAACTTTTCTAAACAAATAGTTTTGCTCATCACTCCACAACAATTTTTTTTACAAATAACTGTAATCAGAACAGAAAGGAGGTTTCAAAAATTAATGAAGCAAATAATTAAAGTGGCATTCAGTGTAAACCTCATGATGCATTTAAAGTATAAATGTGTGGTGCTTTCTGCATGTTTTGCTTTCCTGGCATTGACTGCTATTTATAAATTACATCAGACTATAAATTGCAGCACATTTTAAACCAACCGTAATCACAGATTTTTTTTCAAGCCCAAAATCACCAAAAAAATGCTCTGTTTGCATGATTTGATTAATATCATCCTATCCATATACTTAATAAATAATATTTCTAACCTTCTTTAGTGTTTACGGTTTTTAGAAAAAAATCATTTTTTTAATTTAATTATTTTTTTTCAGATAGGCCCTTGTAAAATGAAAGTTTAATATGGCTTTAAAATGGTTTAATTATGTGTTGTATATACCTAAATTGGTTTAGCTTTTGTTAGTTTTATATTGATTTATTTATTTAATGCAATTTTATTTTTTTCCAGTATTTGTAATTCTTTAAATTATTTCAATATAGCTTAGGCTATTTTATGAAGATATGACACTATTGTTTTGAGCCTACGAAAATGGACACGAAATTTGTAAAGTGTATTGTCTTTCTGTTGTCTTTAATCACCAAAATAAATAACAAAAAGAAAATAAGCCGCTCGTGGCATCAACACAGCTGTATAGGGAGTGCACTTTTCCTCGGTCTCACACACACATACAGGCATCTAAATGCTCACAAACACCTTTTAAACTTGACAAAAACTCTTGAAAACCTTTACTGTCTGCTGTGTCTTTAATATGGTGTAAAGATTATTATGCGTTATTGAAACATCAAGGAGGATGCAGCAAAGAATGTCACTTATAAATTAAAGCTATTAATTTATGCAACAGCCTTACATTTAAAAGGGAAACATAAGGGTGATCATATGCAAAAAGACCCCTGTCTATAAGGCTTAATGTTTTATTTCCCTTATTTGTTTATTTGTTTGGTGCATGTACTCGTGTACGATCTGAAAACTGTGTCCGCACTCTACCTCTCCTTTCACTCCGCCCCGAAGCCCCAGCTGGCCCTCTTTGGCCTAAGGTATTCGATGGGCCAAAAAAGGCCGACTGCTGGCCCCAAGAAAGCCACGATTTGGCCCTGGAAGTGACAGTGGAAACGCGACTGGCCTTGGCTCGCCCTGGCTCGCTCGTTTTAGGAGCGATAGTGTAAACGCGGCTAATGTTAATTCATGGACCTGCATTAGTCTAGCACACATATAATGAGCGTGTGATGAGCAGGGTTTTTTTTAGGCTGTCACTCTTCAGTGATCTTCTGGATGATTTCACTTCATACTTCAATTACAGCCTAATTAGATTTGGTTCACCTTTAAAGTGGCTGCAAGGTCTGCTTCAAACACCACTAACTTCATCTCAATGACTCATTATATATATTTACTCTGGTTTCACTTCACTGGCTGAATCCTGCAGCTCTAATCATACCATACTCAAAACATGGACATCCAGCGACCCTTTAATTCCTCACACAGACGAATGACCTGCAGATAATTTGTGTTTTCAAGTAATATAATAACTTTAGCTCACAGATCATGTTTTAAAGCTGAAACTCTGGGTTTTGTGTGTTTAATGTTTACTCGCAGATTGTGGACATTATTACACTTGAATAAACACGTACAAAGATAAAGCGCAGTTTGCACTCTGTTTTTGTCTTTTTCTTTCCACTTTTGCGGTTTCTTCTTGCCACACTGAGAAAAAAAAAAAAAACAAAGATAGGACATTTGCTTTAATAATAAAAGTGGGAAATATTCAAATTGTGGCAGGGTGTTGCTTTTGCAAATATGAGAAAAAAAAAAAAACATGAAAGGAACCAGTGTTTTAGAAAAGATGAGCAAAGAAATGGAATGACACAAATATTCTGGGTCAATAATATATGCATATTAGCACACAATATTCCTTCATTAATTTTTTATTGGCTTAGTCTTCAAATTCAATGTTTGCCACAGCGGAATGAATCGTCAATTACTCCAGCATATGTTTTACACACTGGATGCCCTTCCAGCTGCAACCCAGTACTGGGAAACGCACATATGCACTCATTTACACAAACACACACACACGCACGCACACACGCACACACACACACACACACACACACACACTCATTTACTAAAGCCAATTTACTAAAGCCGATTCACTTATAGCGCATGTGTTTGGACTGTTGGAGAAACTGGAGCACTCTTAGGAAACCTACGCCAACATAAGGAAAACATGCAAACTCCTAACCACTAAATATATTGCGTGTGGGTGGCACTATGGCTCAGTTTAAGTATTAATATTTTTTACTTTACTATTTAACTCATTGTATGCTAATGATGTCAATGTTAAAAATGTTTCACTGTTTTAATGTGGCCTCTATTTTATGTCAGAATCACTTCAGAATTTTTATTTATTAAAAAAAAAAAAAATTCTGCATTCATTCATCTATTGATCTATAGACAAATAGACAGATATATAAAAACAAGCCAATCAAAACAGTGCAGACTGTTGCATGACTCACGGGGCTTACCCTTGAAATTCTTTTCTTTTTTAAATATTTCCCAAATGATGTTTAACAGAGCAAGGACATTTTCACAGTATGTCTTATTATGTTTTTTCTTCTGGAGAAAGTCTTATTTGTTTTATTTCGGCTAGAATAAAAGCAATTTAAATTAAAACATTTTAGGCTCAAAATTATTAGCCCCTTTAAGCTATAGTTTTTTTTTTTTCAACTTTCTACAGAACAAATCATCATTATTCAATAACTTTTCATGCCTTTTCATGTCACTTTATGCTGTATAGAAGTGTCTTGAATATATCTAGTAAAATATTATTTACTGTCATCATGGCAAAGATAAAATAAATGAGTTATGAGTTAAAAATCTTCTCTCCGTTAAATAGAAATTGGTGGAAAAAATAAACGGGAAAAAAAATCAGGAACGCTAATAATTCTGACTTCAGCTGTATATGTACTTTAGTTCACATTCTATGTTAACCAGAACAAAAAATGCAGGATATACAGATTACAAATTTATTCAGCACCACCACAAAGAGACATAATGTATGTTTATTTGTATCTTTTGTTAATTTATCAGGGAATTTTTAGGTTATGTTTGTAATATAACTCTTATCTTTTACTGTCATTTTTATGGAGTGAAAGAAAGCCACTTTATTAAATGTCATGTGTTTATACAGAGGTTGATGTTAATTATTGGCCGTGTTTAAGTTGACATTCGAGCTTTCACACATCTGTCTCTTTTGAAAATTTTAATTCGTATTTATAATTAAGCCCATATTTTGTTTTAGGTTACTCTGTCTAGAGTTTTGTATTAGATAAACCTCTATTAAAATTATATAAAATTAAGATATTAAAATAAACCTCACCACCACTTGAGTTATCAGGGCATGCACTCCGTTTAATTGTTTGTTTTTATTTATTTATTTATTTATTTTGTCAGAAATTAAGTAGGATTGTCTTGTGTGCGCGCATGTGTGAGCGAGCAAGAGCTGCAGCGCTCATCATTATTCTCGACTGTTCCAAATATGGTCAATAAGGACCTTCTGATTATGTTGTTTTTTCTATGGGGTAATAAATGAGCAGGGGGGCACGGTTGCTCAATCGTTAACACTGTGGCCTTACATCAAGAAGATCACTGGTTCAAGTCCCGGCTGGGCCAGATGGCATTTCTAAGTGTAGTTTGCATGTTCTCCCCATATTGGCGTGGGTTTCCCCCACAGTCCAAAAACGTGGTATAAAGGAATTGGGTAAACAAAACTGGCCATAATGTATGAGTGGGTGAATGTGTATGGGTGTTTTCTGGTACTGGGTTGCAGCTTGAAGGGCATCCGCTGCGTAAAACATATGCCGGAATAGTTGACGGTTCATTTTGCTGTTGCGAGGTATGATAAATAAGAGACTAAGCTGAAAAAAATGAACGAATGAATGAATAAATACATGAATGAATAAATGAGCAAATAAAATTTCAGAAGAATTGGATTGACTTACCTATGCCACATACCTACTCGATATCAGACACCAGGTGGATTAAGGTGTATTTACTAAACATTTTTAAAATAATAATAAAAATAAATCAAGTTCATGTTTAATGTTTCCTCTCCTGCTGCAAATCAAGTCAAAAACATACTTTTGTGTACAGTCACACATTTAAAAGTTGTTTCTTTTTTTTCTTATACCAAAGAAACCTGATAGTTTTGTTCCTTTGCATAAAATATGTAAATTATACTCTGAAGAAAAATGGATGTTTGAATCACATATATTTCCTTGTGACTTATTGTTAACCTGAAAAACAGATTCCCATATTAAATTATCATCTGTCTGAGTTCAGGGCAACTACTGTGAAGCACTACATTGTGAATGTAAGCTCCCTGTATGGTGTCTGACGCAAAAAAAAAAAAAAAAAAAGCAGATCATTTAAACGTGCCACATAATGTTATAACAACCCAATTAAACAAAGGAAACGTGATTTATTTTTTCGATCCTGCCACTTCTGCAAATCTCAGTTCCTGAGTGAGAGCATATGAAATCAATGGATCCCAATTTAGAAATCAATATGCGCTCAGCAGCCGTCTTCCCTGTTTATCCAGCTGATTTGCTTGGATGCGGGTGCTGCTTTGGGTCCACAAACTAGCTTTTTCATCTTTCTTGATCTCTCAAATCTGTGAAGAGATCAGTCATAAATCCCATTGAGACTGACTGCAGTGGAGGAGGTCCGGCACACCTGGAGAGAGCTTTACATTAAGCATTCCCATTCATCTCAATGCTATTTGCAAGCCCTGCACTCGTAGTATATATGAAACTGTTGCTTCTAGCTAGCGCGTGAGATGTGACATCAAACGGAGACTGGGGAAAACATACTGTACTTCATGTTTGGAAAACTAAACTAAAGTTAAATTTTAATGTGACAATATTGTATACATTGCAGAACAGTGTTCTGGTATGAAATGCGTTTTGTTTAATATGCAGCGCTCAGGATAAATGAGTACACCTCATTCTGAAAATGAAAATTTTTGTCCAGTTTTCTTTGAATATAGGTAATCTATACTATTGAGTTACATTGTGTTAAGTGTTTGATTTATTTTCGAGCTGTATATTTTGGTGCATTTCAACAAAACAGATTTATATATTTATTAAATAGGGTGACGCAATGGTGCAGTAGTCCTGTTGCCTCACAGCAAGAAGGTCGCTGGTTTGAGCCTCGGCTGGGTCGGTTAGCGTTTCTGTGTGGAGTTTGCTTATTCTCTCTGCGTTCACGTGGGTTTCCTCCTGGTGCTCCGGTTTCTCCCATAGTCCAAAGACACGGGGTACAAGTTAATAAAAGGACTAAGCTGAAAAGAAAATGAATGAATGAATATTTATTAAATAATGTTTTAGTCACTGAACATCTTTAGAAATAGAAAAATAATACATTTAAATTCATGTGAAATATTGATGGAAAAAATACTAAATCTCAACTTTTTATTTTTATTTTTTTTCTAACATATAAATTTGGGCTACAAATTTTTTTACTTTTGACTGCGTGATTTTGTTAGATTAGCTGCAAATTTGGCTTCAGTGCTCAATAACCTAGTGTACATGCACAGATATAATATTCAATTCAATTAATCTTTATTTCTATAGTGCTTTTGCAATGAAGATTGTGTCATAGCAGCTTCACATAGAAGATCATAGTAAATGGAAACCGTGTCAGTTCAGTTTTCAGAGTTTAAGTTCAGTTCTGTTTAGCTCAGTTCAGTGTGGTTTAAAATTCACTGCTGAAAGTCCAAACGCTGAACAGCAAATCCATCCATGCGCAGCTCTACAGATCCCGAACCATGCAAGCCAGTGGCGACAGCAGCAAGGGAAATACTTCACCAATTGGTGAAAGAGAAGAATTAAAAAACCTTGAGAGAAACTGAGCTCACTTGGGCACGACCATTTCTCCTCTGGCCAAAAGTCTTGTGCAGAGCTGCAGTCTAGGCACTGGAGAAGCTGGACGTCAGCGAGACTCGTCTGTCCCCAGAGCATCACAGAAATATTGGATATGTATTGATATGTATATTTATTGATATTGTTGAGTGTTAATTGTTATGTCTTAAAAGATTGAGCTATTCAATTTGATTGTTTGAACTCTGTTTCAATTATTATAGTAAGATGGAGAAAAATAATACAGTTTGAATTTATTTAAAGGCAGGGTCACAGCTTGTCTACTAATTTGTTCTATAATAATAAAAATACTTTAATGTTATTTAAATATATGTTATATAAATATATATATATATATATATATATATATATATATATATATATATATATATATATATATATATATATACACACACACACACACACAACCACACACACACACACACACACAACAGTTCTGTCTGGTTCTCAGATCTGATTGGCTGATAGCCGTGCGATACTCTGCAATATCAGAGCTCGTTCAGCCTCTTCACCCTTGTGTATTATTCCACCCCTTATTCCGTGACTGCAGATGAATAAACTCACCACAGTTTTACAAATATTGCTGCTGATGGACAACATAATGCACTTTTGCAGGTTTTTTAGGCGAGAATGTAGTTCTTTAGATCGCAACTTTGCAGTTTATTTATAAGGATAGTGCCTATTTTAAATATTTATAATTTCAGAGAGACAGCGCGTTGGTGGCCATCAGTCTGCCTTTGAAAAGAGTAAAGACGGTTGGAGTTGTCCATCCACAAGATGGCGACAGAGACCGTATGATAAGCCCTTAATGAAGAAAAACAGCGCGATTTCTAACCACAGGTGATTAAATCATTATTAAACTGGTAAGTGACTTGCTGAGTCTCTTTTGTGTGTTGAAGTGCTGTATTTATACTATAGTAATCTGATAGTGTATTGAGTGTGAGGAATGTATTTTGTGTTGACTATTCTTAGTATAAGCCTCAGTTACTTTTTGGTTGGTCGTCTGTTTGTTTCTAATGAGCCTCTTGTTTTCGTTACTGCAGACTAGTTCAGTAAAAAGAAAGGAAGAAATGCCCGCATGTGTTTAGCGTTTTTCTGTATCGCAAACACAACAGTAATTTGGTGATGTTTGCACTGGTTTGGCTTTTTCAGGGTAATTATGTGATCTCTTGACTGCAACAGAGAAATACTGGGAAATGTCTGTAGACTGATGCTTATAATCTTCATAAAATGTCAGCAAAATCACCTGTTTTGTCATCACTTTAGACATTATGCTGGAAAATTATTCAAACACTAACTCTAAAGTGACGTTGGTGAAGTAGCAGCATTTTTGCTGTTCTGACATCAGCTGCAGATGTGAATGAATGGCTGAAGAAAACGGTTCCTCATACAAAAGGGTTTCTTGTGTTTCTTTTTTCTATACAAGATAGGGCTGGGCGATTTGGCAAAAAAAAAAAAAAAATCTAGGTTTTTTACAAAGTTTGACCGATTCACGATTTCGATTTTAAAAAAAAATAAAAAATTATTTTGTAACTAGTCTTCTCAAAACATTACAACAACATGACTGAAGTAACATTCTCATTATTAACTTAAACCATCTGGTTAAGGAACATTGTATTTTTAATGGCCATGTCATACAAAAATCGATCAAGGTGTAAATAAATGTCAAACAAATTCACGAGTTAAATGGTATTGCTGAAGATTTGAATAAGAAATATTTGTGTAAATATTGCAGTTGCAGGAATACAGAGGTATTGTTTGCAAGTTTTGCTGAGCCTAGGAAAGATAGGCTGTCAGCTCCGCTTTGGCTTTGTCTTCTTCTGATTGAATGACAGGTTGTATTGTTGCTGCCTTTTCTTAAAAAGATACAGTGGAAGTAAAGGACTGAATATTGAAACTGTAAAGCCTAATTTAACCCAATGTGTGAAGTTGTGGATGTATAAAAGGAGCAAATACAAGTACCAGATGTGTGTCTAATATAAAATAATATATTTAATCTATTTTTCTTTTTTCCCCATTTAAATACCGATCATTTGATGCGCTTTGCTCCACTCTCTGTATTATGCTGCCTGATCTGTCTGGTTTTCAACTAGGTCCGCTAAATGACGTCATGGGGGTGGGTACTTTCATTTTCACTGCTACTGGTGCTCGTGTTCAAACCAAAAGATCAACGCGGTTTTTCACATGGCAGGCTTTTACGTCCTTCATACATGTTGAGATCGAGTTTATCGACTTGATGAGGGAATGTCTTGACAATCCACACAGACGTGCAACAAGTAAAATCCTACATGACTTCACCCTTAAACAGGCAGTCAAGCAGGTCGCACACCAGAAGCGCCGTAACACGGCGCGCAAATGACAGTTTAAACTATCACACACCAAACGCGCACATTCGCATGATATTTAACATGAAACTAATCAGATGTCGCTCTGTAACGCGGCTGAAATATAACCTGCGTCCTGAATCGTGGTGCTGCGTAGTTCCTGCTTCATACAGAGTGAACCAAAGCGCATTGGTGCCATTATAATGTATTAAATATATATTTTTAAAAAAAATTGCGATTTCTCGATTTGATTCAAAATTAAATCGTCTGAAAACGTAAATTCGAATTAATTGAAAAAATCGGAAAAATCACCCAGCCCTAATACACGATTATACCATCAAACTGTTGTATAAATGCAATATCACCCTCGTGCATCCCACCAGTGCCGATATACAGCAATATCACACTGCTATTTACTTATTATTTTGCAAACTGTGCCTACAGAAGCCTGATACCCAGCAGGTTTTGCATTTTATATGTGATTTTTAATGTTATTCAACATTCTGTCATTATTAGCTCACACTGAGTTTGTTTTTGAGTTTCTTATGCATAATAAAATACCAACACAAATGAAGAAAGAATGCTGGAAAGACCCAGAAAGCTGGCGTCACCCATTGACTTTCAAGTTATTTCAACATTAAAAAGAAACTTGAGGATGAGTAACTTTTGTATTTTGGAGTGCTCTCCTTAATTCTTAAATCAGCCTTTCTTTTGCTTGCATTTATTGAATCTAGTGGATGTTCGAGAAGCTCTGCACATGTCCTCCTTCACACTTGTTTCTCCTTTCTTAAATGCAGCTAATTGGAAATGAGGCAGTATTTTGTAAAGAGAGCGAGACACCTGTGTGTGCTGTAATCATGCTGGAGATGATTTCCTCCTCTCTGTTTGTGCACACATGTATAAGTCATAAAGCGCAGCCCCCATCTATTCTTATGACAGAGCTTCTCTTCCCGTTCCAATGCATTATTCATTAGGCTGAACGTTAATAGTTTATAAACTTCAGATGTAATAATAGAATGAGCAGGGTTCAAATAATGGAAGAAAAGCTTGAGTGATCTCATATTCTCTTTCATGTGGCCTGAAGCAGAGCTGAGCGGGAGGTAAATCACTGACAGCAGCTCGGTAAATACCAAAAGTTCAAGCTCTAATCTCTGATAAACCACCTCACAAAAACAAACTCAATTGTTTTATTGGATTACTTTTTTTTTTTTTTATTCTGCACACACGCACACATAGGTGAGCCGCTAGCAATTTATTTTAAGTGGGCCCCGTAAGTGAAGAGCGGGGGTTGTTTTTGGAGGGAAGCGGTGGGATAGTGGTTAGTTGTCATAAGTAAAAGAGCGGGGGGGAATGGGGGTCATCATCATAACTGAAGGGGGGAGGTTTGGGGGTGTCGTCATACAGTAAGTGAAGAGCCGGGAGAAGGGTGGTGGTTGAGTTGAACTCGAGCCATCGCCTACATTACCAGAGCCCTATACACTCTGTCCCCCTTTTTCCTTTACACACACACACTCTCACATACACTAACAAACACAGTTTTGTTTTTGTGAATTGTGGGGACATTCCATAGCTTTTTTTTTTTTCATTCTATTGTTTTTATACTGTAGAAACTATATTTTACATTCACCGGCCACTTTATTAGGTACACATTTCTAGTACTGGGTTGGACCCCCTTTTTGCCCTCAGAACTGCCTTAATACTTTGTGACCGGTTCAACAAGGTACTGGAAATGTGGTCTTCTGCTGCTGTTACCCATCTACCTCAAGGTTGGATGTGTTGATGCTCTTCTGCAGACCTCGGTTGTAACGAGTGGTTATTTGAGTTATTTCCGATCAGCTGGAACCAGTCTGGCCATTCTCCTCTGACCTCTGGCATCAACAAGGCATTTGCACACACAGAACTGCCGCTAACTGGATATTTTCTCTTTTTCAGACCATTCTCTGTAAACCCTAGAGATGGTTGTGTTTAAAAATATCATGTGAATGGCTGATTAGAAGTTTGCTTTAACGAGAGGTGGACAGGTGTACCTAATAAAGTGGCCGGTGAGTGTATATTTAACTACCTTACTGTACTTGATTCCTAAACCTAACCCTTTTGCATCTGAACCCTTCATATATAGTCATACACGTTAACCTTTTTGTTACCCTTTTTTATTGACACTGTTCTTTTCCCCCAATAAAATAAATGCTACCAGTCACCTCTGTTGCCAAATCGGGCTGATGATTTCATTGCATAAACCGTAAAAGTCACTAGCAAACATGGCTATTTTTTTTTACCTAAACAGGTTGAAACTCGTAAAGTATGTCAAATATGTGTAATTGACATACATACTGTAAATAATCCCTAATTGAAAACACATCCTTTTGTTGCTTTTAGTGTCGACATCACTACCTATGGTGACTGATAATAGTGCAGCCTATCAGCTTTTTAGATTGGCAGTGACACACACACACACACACACAGACATGACCATACACTATCATGCATACATTTGGGTAAACAAATGACTATCAATAATAATGTTTAATGAGGAGCAGCACGGTGGCATAGTGGGTAACAAAATCGCCTCACACTAAGAAGGTCGCTGGTTTGAGTCCCGGCTGGTTCAGTTGGCATTTCTGTGTGAAGTTTGCATGTTTTCCCCGTGTTGACGTGAGTTTCGTCCGGGTGCTCCGGTTTCCCCCACAGTCCAAAAACATGCTGTATAGGTGAATTGGTTATGCTAAACTGGCCATGGTATATGTGTGTGTGTGTGTGTGAATGCAAGAGTGTGTGGGTGTTTCCCAGTGTTGGGTTGCAGCTGGAAGGGCATCCGCTGCCTGAGAAATATGCTGGATAAGTTGGCAGTTCATTCCACTGTGGCAACCCCTGATGATTCAATGGACTATGCCGAAAAGAAAAAGAATGTTAAATGAATAACGCGTGCTTTATCATCAAATGGAGCAAGTTTATTCTGGTAAAAAAAATTATAATGGTCACACTTTACAATAAAGTTCATTAGTTAATGCATTTACTAACATGAATTACATATGAACATTACTTGTACAGCATTTATTAATCATAACTCAACATTTACTAATTCAAATTCATGCTTGTTATCATTAGTTAATGCGCTGTTAATGAGTTAACTCACTAACATCGAACAACTGTATTTTCATATAACATCAACTAACATACAAATACTGTAGTACATGTATTGTTCATTGTTCATGATAGTAATTGCATTAACAAATTCAACCTTATTGTAAAGTGTTAGGGCGATGCAGTGGTGCAGTAGGTAGTGCTCTCGCCTCACAGCAAGAAGGTCGTGGGGTCTCTGGTTCGAACGTTGGCTCAGGTGGCGTTTTTGTGTGGAGTTTGCATGTTCTCCCTGCGTTCATATGGGTTTCCTCCAGCTCCTCTGGTTTCCTCCACAGTCCAAAGACATGCGGTACAGGTCAATTGGGTAGACTAAATTGTCTGTAGTGTATGAGTGTGTGTGTGGATGTTTCCCAGAGATGGGTTGCGGCTAGAAGGGCATCCGCTGCGTAAAAACGTGCTGGATAAGTTGGCAGTTCATTCCACTGTGGCGACCCCGGATTAATAAAGGGACTAAGCCCACAAGAAAATGAATGAATGAATGTAAAGTGTTATTATAATAATCACACATGCAAGTGTCAGACTGTAAAACCATACCATAAACTTTGTGTTTTCTCAGTTTCTTTATTCTGGCATTTAAGCATGTGTGTTTTCAGGCAGGTTGTTTTCATGTAATATTTCTTAATAACAATCCGTTAGAGCATTTTCACTTTAAATAAAGTCACAAATACACTTATCTGTTGTCCAGACGCTGTCTTTAACCATATGCATTTGAACTCACAGAAGTAGTTTGGTGGACAAAAATAAATTAATAATACTAATTACAACTTTAGCTGTCAGAGGAAAAAATGACACAATCTGTCAAACAAAAGAATAACAAGCTCCAGCAACAGGCCAATATTTTCAAAGGCATCTTTCACCTTTCGCTAATAAAGCAAAACCCCAATTTATGTGGGAGCGAGGAGCACAAATATTTACACATAAATGTCCATATGCTTTCAGCTGATATTGTGTGATGAAAGCAAATGGATGGCAGTTTTCAGACACGAGAGCTAAGCTCCTTGCTCAAGTATTTTATGAATCAAATGAAGGGGCAAAATTTAATCCACTTCAAGCCATAAACTCACAAGCTCATAGGAATAAATCCATTTACCAGCAGAGTCCTTTCAGTAAACACAGACAGAAAAGTGTTTGTTTGCAGTGAAGACTAGATCGGCAGCTAAATTAGCATTAGCATTACATACATAATTCTAGCAAAGACTTTTTACACACACTTATTAAATGCTGTTCCTTTGATCCAACTGACTAATGAACAAATGATTAAAAAACCTCTCCACAATTTAAACATTTTCAACATTGATAAAACAAATGTTTTCTTAAGCAGCAAATCAACAATCTTATACTGATTTTTGAATGATCATGTGACTTCAGTGTTTCAGCAGTCACATTTACATTACACTGGACTGAACTAAACTGTGAAAACTGTACTGAAGCAGTTTCAGCTTACTAGAGCTTCATGCTTTGTCACAATCTATATTGTAGGCGCTATAGGAACAAAAATACATTGAACTTATATTGAATACTGGCAAAATTATCCTGAATAATCAGCTTTGCATCAGTGGAATAAATCAAGTTTAAAATATATTAAATTGCAAAAGTATATTTTGAATTGTGTGTTTCAGAAAATTACTAAGGCTGTCAATTGATTTAAAAAATTAACAAATTAATCACACTTTTTTTTGTAATTAATAACGATTAATCGCGAAAAGCCATACTGTTTTGTGAATTTTAAAACAATCAATGCCAATAACAAACAAAAATGATTTCCATTTTGGATTCTATAGTGGACTAACAAAATGTTCACCAAACTTAGTACTAATTTAAGTATAGTATTTAGTAATAACTTAAGTAGTATTTAGTCTGGTGAACTGAACAATCCAAGTATAGTCTACAAAACCAGCAAGTTAAATAAACTTAAATATGCACGTTTTGGGAGACTCCATTACTCCATAAAATTGAGGCAACGAGTTTACTCAATTAATTTAGTTCAGTCAACTTATTAGGGTTTTCAGTGTGTATATGTAGTTGCATACATGTTATATATTATAATTCCCTGCACAGTTTTTCAAAAACACAGAGAGTTGATCATTTCCTTGCTGAAGAGTAGTAATGATAAAAAATCAGAAGGAATAAATTACATGGAAAAAAATATATAAAAGTAGGATTTTTTGCATTTAAAATTAAAAAACATATTTTTTAAATTCGACTTTTACTGTCACTATTATCAGGTAACATCAGCCTTAAAGAGAAAAGGCCTGTAAGAATTTTGGATTGAGGGGCGGCGCAGTGGGTAGCACGTTCGCCTCACAGCAAGAACGTTGCTGGGTCGCTGGTTCAAACCTCGGCTCAGTTGGCGTTTCTGTGTGGAGTTTGCATGTTCTCCCTGCGTTCGCGTGGGTTTCCTCCGGGTGCTCCGGTTTCCCCCACAGTCCAAAAACATGCAGTACAGGTGAATTGGGTAGGCTAAATTGTCCGCAGTGTGTGGATGTATCCCAGAGATGGGTTGCGGCTGGAAGGGCATCCCCTGCGTAAAAACTTGCTGGATAAGTTGGCGGTTCAATCCGCTGTGGCAACCCCAGAATAATAAAGGGACTGAGCCGACAAGAAATGAATCTTGGATTGCACTTTGTATATATGTCATACAGTCTATACAGCATTAAAATAAACATAACCTTTAAATGCTAAAATTAGCACATTCCATTTTAAAGAATCACCCTCTGAACAGCCCTCTGAAACTGACACACTCTATGTGTAAAACAGAAGGATAAAAGAGTACTTTATATATAGTAAGTTGTCCTGGTGGACTTGCATGCAAAAATAAAAATATAATAACAATAGATGCAGAACTGACCGTTCAATCATCTACTCTGAGCCATGTTTTCAGTAAAAAAAACAAATGCAGGAGAAATGAGTGTCAGTGACTGGAAGAATGCGTTGGAGGTCACCGACCTTCTCCTCTCCTACAGCCTACAGTAATATGAAGGACTCTGAATGGAGTAAGTTAAGTGAATATTAATAGATGTGCTGTAGAGTCAGTGTCTGCCCTCTGGCCTTCCTCTCCTGTGTGCTGCATGACTGGTCATTAAGCTCCAGAGAACACACACACACACACATACAGAAGCAGAAGGAGAAGAGAAGGACAGAGGCCTGGAACTGAACATCTAATCCTCCACACACTGTTAATGCAGAGTCACAGCTCATTAACTTCAGCTTCTCAATGGTGGAGGGTCAAACACATGCAGGTCTTCAGGTCTGGACTTCTGCACTGAGAAAAACGGGTTCAAACCTCTGAAGAGCATTTAAACAGTGATCCTCTTTTTCTTATTTGGCAACTATGTTTCAAATGTGTCCTCGTACAGAAGTAACTGAAACTGCATTTCATGAAAATTCTGCTAGGCCTGGCTACATAAAAGACCACATTTATATTGACCCCTACTGTATGTTAAAATGGCCAACTTTACAGCAGGAAAAAAGTGCTACAAAAAACATTTGGTTTATTTACCTAATATTATATTTATCACAACTGTGTGGAGGTGAATTTTTTTTTATAACTCATCAGTTTCCTTTATATTGAGTTATATTAAGTCTACATAAATAAGGGCGTGGCCACTTGAGTGACAGCTAGGTTTTGCTGGTCGCTGTCACTTCACCTCTGCTGATTCCGGCAGCCGCCAGCCTATAGCCGACAGCTAGCTCTCTGCAACTCTCACGTGGTCGCCCACTGAAACGAAACAGGGCCAGTACCTGGATGGGAGACCACATTGGAAAGCTAGCTTGCTGCCGGAAGTGGTGTTAGTGAGGCCAGCAGAGGGTGCTCAACCTGCGATCTCTGTGGGTTCCAATGCTCCAGTATAGTGTCGGGGACTCTATACTGCTCAGTGAGCGCCGTCTTTCAGATGAGACATTAAACCGAGGTCCCAACTCTCTGCGGTCATTAAAAATCCCAGGATGTCCTTTGAAAAAGAGTAGGGGTTTAACCCTGACATCCTGGCCAAATCTGCCCACTGGCCTCTGTCCATCATGGCCTTTTAGAATGACCAAAACAACATTTCAGATGTGTTACAGTGTGCTCAGCCTGGTGGTTTGTCTATTCACACCCATTTTAATCAGTTTATGTTTTTTTTTCATTGAATATAAAATTTATTTTTGTGGTTATGTTTTTTTTAAGCGCATTTTCGAAATGTATGCACATCTTTGCATTTCCATCGATATTTTTTTTAAGCGCATATCCAAACTGCGCATAAAAATGGGTGGATGGAAACATAGCTATACTGTGGATGGAAGAAGTAGTAGCTTTAGGCAAGGCAAGGCAAGTTTATTTATATAGCACATTTCATACACAGTGGCAATTCAAAGTGCTTTACATAAACAGGAATAAAATACAAGTTTAGGACATAAAATGCAGACAATAAAAATTATTAAAAACAGATAAAAACAATTTGAAATGTGTTAAAATAGGTTACAAAAGAATGAAAAAGAAAACGAAAAACATAATAGTGCAATCTGTCGGATGCAGCACAGTGCTCATTCAGTAAAGGCACAGCTAAACAGATGTGTTTTCAGTCTTGATTTGAATGTGCCTAATGTTGAAGCACATCTGATCATTTCTGGAAGCTGATTCCAGCAGCGAGGGGCATAGTGGCTAAAGGCAGATTCACCCTGCTTTGACTGAACTCTCGGAATTTCTTGTTTATATGATCCTAAAGATCTGAGTGATCTGTTGGGTTTATATTCAGTGAGCATATCTGTAATGTATTGAGGTCCTAGGCCATTTAGTGATTTATAGACCAGTAATAATACTTTAAAATCTATTCTGAATGTCACTGGGAACCAGTGTAGAGACCTGAAGTAGTAGTAATTGTTGTTGTTGTAGAGAATCCCAGGAAAAAACGGGAGGGTTGACAGGTGTGCAAGTCATCAGAGGGGAAAGACCCGCCCATTAGTGATAATCTCTCGCTCATCAGCATGGGAAATTAGTTTTATTTTTATATCTTCCACTATGCTGACACAGGCATTTGTAGCTCCGCCCTCTTTATTTTGTAAAGAGCACAATCTCATTTGAATTTAAAGTGACAATCACCAAAATAGCCCAATTTGGATCAAAACCTATTTGTGGCAGTTTCAAAGAGTTATAAAACATTATTTGTGGGGTATTTTGAGCTAAAGCTTCACATATACACTCGAGAAATCAGAGACTTATTTTACATCTTATAATAATTAACTTTATGCCCCTTTTACATTCTGTAATTTGCATAACAGTCTGTCACAATGCCCCTTGAATACTGTAAGTAAGCTTTAAGAAAACTGCGTTATTAAAGGGATATTATGGCGTCTTAGGGTCTACTAAGATTCATTTGTTTGCCTTTTTCTTTAGTCTCAGTTTTGGCATTGATTTTGGACTAATCGAAAGTAAAACCAATACGTCAGATTTGCATGAATTTAATCCCACAAAGCATCATTTTAAAAAAAAGCATGAGAATTTGTCTGGGTTTATTCATTTCTGCTTGGCACCAGATATGAGACCAGCCTTTATGAAAGTTATATGGTGGTAAAGAACAATCTGAGGGTTTAGGGAAAGAAAAGTGCTTTTAAATGTGCTTGAAATTAGTTTGTAATTTTCTTCTGCTGTGTTTCCTAATTGCACAGAAGCTGCGTATGCACGTTGATTTAATGTTGTGTATTTAGCATAACAGTATTGCATTCTATTTTTAAACAACAGTGCTCTAAGTGTCCTATTTTTCATGATTATAAGCATTCTTTCACAAACATTTTTATAACTTTTGTATTATTAAAGGGATTTTACGGTACATTGATTCTCTGGAATTGTAAATATTATGATTTTTAGGAATCAGTATGCATATAAAATATTAATTTTTCTTTAGCTTAGTCCCTTTATTCATGAGGGGTCGCCACAGCAGAATGAACCGCCAACTTATCCAGCATATGTTTTACACAGAGGATGCCCTTCCAGCTGCATCTCAGTACTGGTAATCACCCATACACTTTCACATTCACGTACATACACTAAGGCCAATTTAGATTATTCAATTCACCTATAGCGCATCTGTTTGGACTGTGGGGGAAACCGGAGGACCCCGAGGAAACCCACGCCAACAAGGAGAGAACATGCAAACTCGAATTTGTGAATTCGTCTCAATTTTTACAGTGCATTTTTTTTACAGCGCTCATTCCACACACATTTTAATCTTAAAAACCATTATGAAACAAATTAATATCCCAAGATCTCACATATGGTAACATATTTGTAAACTTGTTCTACATTTAATACTTTAAGTAAACAGGCTACAACATGAATATTAATTTTTTTTTCTTTTTTTTTTTTTTTTTTAACATAGGAATGATGGCTATTAAAACATCCAAGATATCCCTGGGAAATACAAAAATAATTTTCAGATTAATCTTCCAACATTCAGTGAATATATTGTATTAAATCTCCCAGAGAGAATTTTAATGCATCCAGCAACACAATGTGATGCAACGTTCAGCAAGCGTCCTCATTTTCAGCACATTAATACACATAAGCTTATTTCTTAAAGGGGACATAATATGAAAAAATAACTTTTATAAGGGGTTTAAACACCTGTCTGGCATTAGTCTGTGAATATGGCCAGCTTATAATGGTAACTAATGCATTATTGAATTTTTTTTTTTTTTAATTGCGCTTGATAAAAACAGTCTGAAGAAACACTTTGATTGACATTCTCCCTTTGTATGTGTCATCAGAGGGAGAAAGCCCCGCCCATAAGCGATTATCTTTCTCATTAGCATAGAATGTTAGTCTTGTTTTTGAATCTACCACTATGCTGACACATAAGCATTTGTAGCTCCGCCCTCTCTTGAAAAGAGCACAACCTCATTTAAATTTAGAGCGACAGTCACCAAAATAGCACAATTTGAATCAAAACCTTAAAGGATTAATTTTGAAAGAGTTATAAAACATTATCCGTGGTGTATTTTGAGCTGAAACTTCATATACACACATTCTAAAAGCATTAGAGACTTATTTTACATATTGTAAAAAGCACATAATAGGCCCCTTTTAAAATGTAGACAGGCTATGTGAAAACTCTGTTCTACAGGGATTTACAGCACCGTATGGCCAATTAAAAAATAATAATACCTTACATAATGTTTGACATACAGCCGTCTGTCCGGTCTTTGTAGACGTGATGTTTACTTTTCAAAAGATGACCTAACTTCTGAATCCAGCAAAAGCCTCTGTAGGATGGAAACATCAAACAGATGGTGGAGGATAAAGGGCACAAACGCTGGAAACAGCAGGAGGATGTGTTCGGAGAATTGAGGAAACACTTTGGCTCCTTTATTTAGTTCAACATGTGATTAAAACACTGACAGTCTAGTCTAGTTTCAGTGATAGATTCAAGTATTCAAGAGAATGCCACAATTATTTGTACAATAACTTCTATGCAAAAACCTGCTCAAATGACAAAAAATAGAATAAGAATAACAGCTAAACACGCGCACACACACACACACACACACACACATACACACACACACACTTTCATAAATGTAATGATTTTTATACCGGACAGTCCACTTCCCTCAACCCTACTCCTGAACCCAACCCTCACAGGACACAATCTGCATTTTTACAGTTTTAAAATATTTCATTCTGTGTGATTTATAAGCTGGTTTCCAGTGAAAACGTACTGGTATTGCTATACTTATCGGGATATTTTGTCCCCATAGCATTATAAACAAGCAAAAAGAACACACATACATGCACTTTTAATACTGCATGAATAATACGGAGTTATTGAATGATTCACTTTATCAGGTCATTAAAAAAATCTACCTGTTTCCTTTGGCTTTTTTAGAATATTACATACAAATCCTGGCTAGATTATTATTATTATTATTATTATTGTTATTATAATAATAATAATAATAATAATAATAATTATTATTATTATTATTATTAATTCATTAATTTATTCATACATTCATTCATTAATTTTCTTTTTTACTTAGTCCCTTTATTAATCTGGGGTCGCCACAGTGGAACAAATCGCCAATTTATCCAGCATATGTTTTATGCAGTGGATGCCCTTCCAGCCGCAACCTATCACTGAGCAATATTATTATTATTATTATTTTTATTATTATTATTAATTATTATTATTATTATTATTATTATTATTATTATTATTATTATTATTGTTATAACTAATAAACATAATTTTTTTCATGGACCAAAAAAAAAGATATTGCATTCTGAAATTAAAAATGATCATCAAAATTATTTGGTTGAATTAAATTATTACATTTAAAGTTAAATCAGTTATTTAAATTAAATTATTAAATGATTTAATATACTCTACCCATGTACATGGCAAACTACTGGACAAACTGGTAACATTGGGAAAGCTGGCTGTATTGAGGTAAGCGGTCATCTGGTGAGTACAAAACGGAACAGTGTCATACTGTACCGTAGTGTTCATTTAAAAGATGAAATGCAGCCTTATGTTCATCTGGCTACACAATACACACTCTCCTGAAATGTATATAGGGGTATATTGCAATGCAACTTTCTTTTTTTCAATACAGAACATTACGTTCTCTTCTTTGGCTGGAAACAAACTGTAGCTAATGACAGAAATTAAAAGAAAATAGTTCATTTCAACTATAAAGTTTATTTGGAACTATTTTGATGTTAAAAAGCTTCACTATTATAAAACTGCAGTATATGAAAATAATTTCTGACAGCTTAATCAAATGACAGTTGAAATGCTAATGAGATCTGAAGCAGAACAGAAATAGAAAAATATCCGTGTTCATTAGTGACTTATCAAAGTTATGAAAAATTATTGGAATAAACAGACCATGTTGAATGTGATCTTGCAGAAACGGCATCAGAATTAAAAGCTGTACATACAATAGTTCTAAACATCCGCTGAGCCTACAAAGTACTGCATCTGACATGTTCCTAATCTAATTTCATCCATTTAATTAAACTTTCTAAGCAAATAATAATGACTATCATACCTTTTTTACCATCTTATAATAAATAATTTATATACAAGCCATTCTGTAAGGCATATTTACAGTAAGAACCATTGGTTGAGATTTTAAAAGACTAAAAGATCACACAGCAGCTGCCAAATATTCAATCTGTTTTATCATTTATTTTCTTTCATTCATTCATTTTCTTTCGGCTTAGTCTCTATTTGCCACAGCGGAATGAACCGCCAACTATTCCTGCAAGCCAGTACTGGAAAACACCTATGCACTCTCCCATTCACACACATACACTACGGCCAATTTAGCTTATTTAATTCACCCATAGCACATGTCTTCAGACTGTGGGGGAAACCGGAGCACCCAGAGGAAACCCACGCCAACACAGGGAGAACATGCAAACTCAAAACAGAAATGCCTTCTGACCCAGACGGGGCACGAACCAGCAACCTTCTTGCTTTTTAATACACGTTTTAATTCTTTACACTTTGCTACTGACCATCAAATCAGATTTTACCCAACTGTCAGCAAGACATTTTTTCAAATGTGAAATATAAGAACATTTTGTTTGACCATTTATACTTTTATTTACAAAATAAGGTCAAAATAAGAATAAATATTACTTTGAATATGGTTGGAACATTATTTGACCCATATGTTGGCATTTTAGTCTCACAGATCCCAGAGGGGATTAAACCTGAATGCACGCAGACTTGTTAGGACCAAAAGCATTGTTTTATTGTTCCTAGTGCATGTGTGCGATTTGAGTGTGTATGGATGTTTTCCAGTGATGGGTTGCAGCTTGAAAGGCATCCGCTGCGTAAAATATATGCTGGATAAGTTGACGGTTCATTCAGCTGTGGCGACTCCTTATAAATAAAGCTGAAAAGGAAATGATTAAATCTTTCTTATTGTATAAAACTATTTATACAACAATGATGATCATGTTATTTTATCTTTGATTGTTCAATTTCTGTATTTTGATTCTGTTCGACTCACCAGAAAACCACAAAGCACTTATTTAACTTTTATTTTTCCTCTGTTGTATTTGCATATGCTTGTAATTTATTATATTTTATGCAGATGCACCACATAGAAAAAGGCTTGATCATCACAGTCAATCCAAATTCATGATGTTTAAATCATCTGGTGAAATTATATTCATATTGCAGCAAAACAAAATATCAGCATGTCAGATTTTTCCAATATCGTGCAGCCCTAATTAACCCTTCGCTAAGCCCCGCCCTTCTTAGTTACTGGCGTTACGCCTGTCAAGCTTTCATGTCTGGCATGTCTATTACAATATGTATGCATCGGTGTCAGACAATGCCAAGGATATATTAAGTCATTTTTGGCGAACAGGTGAGATATCCAAAAAAGCCTGACAAAAAAGGACTGCAGTATGCATTAATCAGGGTATATTACGCAACCAATTAGAAAATGATTTAATCCAAATTGAAGCTAGGTTAGCCTAGCCACCTCATACGCTAACCTTTTAACAGCTTAGTTCATGCACAGCTGTAGAGGAGACATTTAAAAATAATATAATAATAACTAATTAAACTATGATTTCTCTCTTTTTTGCCAGAAAGCCTGATAGATTAATTGTTGTGCTATGAAATATAGTGTTACTAACCGACGAGGAAACACGCATGGACAGCGCTTCTACATAATTAATTCATAGAAAGAACAGCTAGAATGGGGAAATTGGTGGATCTGTGCCAAATATTAGCATTATTGACCTATAACAATCTATACAGTATCTGTAACTTTCAGTATGTTTATGTGCTCTTTATACCGTTTCTATTTTAATTTGCAGTTAAGTGGAATAAATAAATAGATTGAAAGGCAAATCAAAGTATAAATAGATTATAAATAGACTATAAATAGAAATGAACAAATAGATTTTTCCTTTCAGCAAATATTAATCCGACACCAAATAAAAAAGCAGGCACTAACACGGTTTAACGTAGTCACCAATGACTAAACCCCTAAAAGACAATTGAAAACCTTGGTGAATTGTAGCTCTGACATGGGCATGAGGGTTATAAATGACTGTAAAACAGCTGCGGGTGAAGTAAATTGATTGCAGGTGCTCACATCTCTGTTTTGTTCTGTTGATATGTCATTTCAAATATTCATAGCTTGAAAGAGTCCCCAATGGGTTATAGGAACAAGTCTCTCCCTCCGTGTCTGTGTGTGTAAATGACTTTACTTATTAACATGCTTATTTAACCTAATTAACCTATAGTTAACCCTTTAAATTGCACTTTAAGCTGAATACTAGTATATTGCTAAATAGCTAGTAAAATAGTATGTACTTTCATCATTCCAAACAAATTAGGTATTAGAAGTCAGTTATTAAAACAATTATGGTTTAAAACATGTCGGTTTTTTTCCTCAATAAACATCACTTAATAATACAATTTGTTCACTTAATGATTACAATTTAACAGTAGGTCTCATTAAACACTAAAACTAACATGTCTCACTCATATTTTACCTTTAAAACATCTGAAAATACTGCTGGTCTTTCCCAGCAAACATTCAATCATCTGTTGCTGCAATACGGCCTTGGTCTTGTCTGAGAATTTACAGAAAGCAAAGAAAAATCACAGCTATGTCACACGGCCTTGAAGAAAGAAAAAAAAAAAACCTGCATGATGACGTTAAGAGCTCCTGAAGTCACGATACCGCTGGGATTTGACAGCACAGTTTGTCTGAGAAAAAAACTTCTGAATCAACCCTGCTTCTCAGTTTAATGGCCCAGAGAGCCAATTCAGCATCCTCTTCTCCTTCTGTAAGTAATGGGACATGGTGTTTGAGGAACACAGCCCAATATAGCAGAAATACATCGCGAGGGTGTTTGTGTGTCTGTGGTTTTCTGTCTGGCCTCTGTGGATGAGAAACAGAGCCGGAGAAGCCTTTGGAAAGCCCAGGATAAAGGTTCCAGTAGAGCCCGTAGTGCCTCACACACTTTAAATGCTCATAAAGTTTTCATGTATTAGAACTGGAGTGATGCCAGACTTGTGTTGACTCAATTACAGAGAGTCAGACTTGACAAACACACAAACAGATCCAAATGCACCACAACACAATCCTATTAGTGCTGTTAAACAACTTATCATAAATTATTGCTCCCAGAGTAAAAGTTTGTATATGTGTGTGCATGGTGTACAGTAGATGTTTGTATACATACACTACCTCATAAAAAAGTATTGTTGTCTATCCAAGTTTAGGAACAACAATTAATAATTTCCAGTAGATTATTTTGTGTCAAAAGTGGCTTATAGGAAAGGAAAAGGCCTCTAGATTGTTTGTTTTACCAGAATAAAATTGTCTGGTCACTTCACAGAAATAATGTCCAGTATAAAATATAAAGTCATGCTGCAGTGGAGAAAAAATGTATATTGTGTCTGACTCCATCATGAGCTTGGAGGACTGCATCCATACATCTCTGCAATGACTCAAATCACTTATTAATAAAGTCACCTGGCGTTCAAGAACCTTTAGATTCATCTTCAATGCCTCCTCCTCCATCTTACCCCAGACATGCTCCATAATGTTCATGTCTGATGACTGGGCTGGTCAATCCTGGAGCACCTTGACCTTCTTTGCTTCCAGAAGCTGTGTTGTGGAGGCTGTCGGGTCACACTCTGCAGCAAACTGCCACAGTGAATGCTGAAGGTCCATGTTTGATGAAACAGCCAACAGAACAACATCGTCTGCAAATAACAGATATGAAATCCTGTGGTCCCCGAACCGGGCCCCCTCCAGCCCAAGGCTGCGCCTTGAAATTTTGTCTATAATTATTATGAACAGAATTGGTGACACAGGGCAGCCCTGCCGGAGTCCAACATGCACTGAAAACAAGTCTGACTTATTGCCGGCAATGCGAACCAGACTACTCTGTTCATACAGGAACGAGACGACCCTTAACAGAGCGCCTCCACAGAATGCCACAAGGGACACGGTCGAATGACTTCTCCAAGTGTACAAAACACATGTAGACTGGTTGCGCATACTCCTATGAACCCTCGAGCACCCTGGTGAGGATATCGTGCTGGTCCAGTGTACCACGGCTTGGACGAAAACGCACTTTCCTCCTGTATGCTAGGTTCAATGTAATACTATTTTTTTTTTAAGTCACTTTTAATTTGTATACACAAAAGAAATGCTAAATTGCTGTATATGTAATGGTAATATTCAAAATAATGACAACATATTTTGTTAAAAATAGTGTTATTTTTAAAAATATTTTTGGTTATCAAAGAATGCCATAAATCCATTTACATTAAAACCCCTTATTGAAATACCTCTGTTTATTATATACAGTTAGTGTCAGAATTATTAGCCCTCCTGTCAAATTTTACTTTATTATTTTTCCCCTAATTTCTGTTTTAACCAAGATTTTTTTAATAATAATAATAATATGTTTTATTTATAACGCGCTTTTCCAAAACCCAAAGCGCTTACAAGAAAGTAAAAACAACAAAGTACTGTAAAGCGATAAAAAAAAGTACTGTAAAAAAAAACACAGTAAGAATAAAAGATATCACAAATTAAAAACAGTCCTAAAAAGATGAGTTTTAAGTAGCTTCTTAAAACCATCCAAAGAACCAGCATTCCTAATGTTTGTGGGAAGACCATCCCATAGTTTGGGGTTACGGAAAGAGGACACCTTACCTCCCTGTTTTTCCAACACATTCCTAAACATTATAGTTTTAATAACTCCTTTCTAACAACTAGCATTTTATCTTTGCCATGATGATAGTAAATAATATTTGACTAAATATTTTTCAAGACACTAGTATTTAGCTTAAAGTGACATTTAAAGAATTAACTAGGTTAAATTGTCAAATCAGGGTTATTACACAAGTCATTTTATAACAATCGTTTGTTTTATAGACAGACAAAAATATTACTTAAACGGGCTAGTAATATTGTCCTTAAAATGGTTTTAAACTATTAAAAACTGCTAATATTCTAGCCAAAATAAATAAAATTAGACTTTCCACATAAAAAAAAAAATATGATGGGAAATACAGTGAAAATCCCTTGCTTTGTTAAACATCATTTAGGATATATTTGAAAAAAAAAATCTATAACTGTACATTCAAATTATAATTTCTGTTTAGGCTAAAAAATATATACCCCAACTAATGCTGTAAACAATATGAGAAGCTCTATTGCCGTACATTACCACAACACTCAAGGCTTTAATTAACACCAGAGCCCTATTCAATTCAATTGCTGTTTATTTTTAGATATACTGCAATAATCAGCACTCTGCAATAATACACACAACTGTATGCAAACATGTAATATGCACACAAGCCAGCTTAATAAATCTAATTACTGTATGTTTCTACTGCAGTCTTTTATTTAATATAATAATTTACACACTTGCTTCATAGTTATTGAACATAAACATTAAACAATTAAACACAAAACAGCTTTTCCCTGCATCACTGCTTGGTGGCTCCTAAACTGACAAAGTAAATTTTGCGTTTAAGCTTATTTGTGAACTTGAAGTTCAATTAATGTGAGAAACAGACTGGCTGCTGTGAGATAATAAACAGTTTTAAAGATGAACTCGGGGTACATTTTTGTGATAAACCGGTAGGCTGTTGAAAGCACGTTTATAAACAGTGTTAAAGTTTAACAAAGGAGGGAAACTTGTGCTGTTGTCATCCCAGGAAGTTTCTGTCACTGACAAAGCAGGTCAAATGTTTCTTAACCGCTTGCTATGCAACACTTCTTTTCAGTCTTCTCACATACTACTAGGTAATAAAATAAAATATATAAATAAATAAGCTGGAAGACTTATTTGATATTTGGATGTTTAAAATTTACAGCACAAGTCACATTAATCAAATCAGTGGAATAATTAATGTTACATTCAGCACTATGCAAAAGTCTTAGACCCCCAGTTACATGTGTTGTTTTAGTGAGGGTATAATGACATTATATATTACTTCTCATTCTCTTTATTAAAATACAACCAGAAAATACAGGTTGTAGTTGGATTCTAATTCTTGGGTTTATTTGTTTAAGACATATGAAAGAACGAGTTAGAGAAAGATGGAGGAATGGATGAAAAATGCAGGAGTTTCTGTTTTGGTTTGATCTGCATTTCTGCCAGAGCTGTTGTCAGTATTGCCTGAATTGATGGATCTGTGAATGCTGAAAAGTACAGACTGGTTTTATTTCGTTATGTAATTGCAACAAGAAAGCACGTCATTTGTAATAGTTTTATCTTTTTAGCATGATAATGATCTCAAATCACTGCTAATGTAACAAAATCATACGTGGAGAGAAAAAAACAGCTAATGAAACAAAGACAGTCATGAAATGGCCTTCACAGAGTCTGGACCTGAATATTATCAAATCAGGCCTTTGTCACATACACTTTCATATGGTGAAATTGAACCCCCCACCCTCCCAATTGTACACAAACATCACAATTTTCAGGGGAAGACAGGTCACAGGAGGTAGCTTTTAGAAAGGGAAGTAAAATACATCTAGATATACATCAAGATAAGTACATCTGGAGAGTTACGCTACAAAAAAATTCCCTCTAACCTTGCTCTTGAATTAGAGCAGGGTGAGAACAGGGAGAAAAAAAACAGCCCAATCTAGCATAAGCACACAGACAAGACACAACATTGACACAGGGAATGGGAAAAGGGGATAGGGATGCAGTCCGATTAGGGCTGGCAGCCATCTGGTCCTGCAGCCATGGAGGCACTGGTCGCAGACCAAAATTCATTCACAAAATCCAGATCAACACTCCACTTAATATTTAGGCATTAAATAAATCTTAAACAATTTTTTTAAACCTCATTTTAATTGTTATAAAGTATGTAATGTCTGACAATTCAGACGATTCCTAAGCCACTATAAATACCCTAAGTTCCATATAACAGCCATCTTCATTTTGAAAAATCCCCCCTTCCACCCCTACTCCTCCTCCTTTCCTAGATGGGTTGCATGGTGGCCCAGCAGTTAGCACTCACAGCCAGAACGTCATTGGTTCTAGTCCTTACCAAGCCAGTCGACGTTTCTGTGCAGAGTTTACACGTTCTTCCCGTGCTCACGTGGGTTTCCCACCCCTTCCCCGTTGTCCTACTACAGTCCAAAAACATGCAACTCCAAATCGGCACCATAGACATGCTCCTAATAAGTAGTTATCTCTTAAAAGCAATCACTATCTGTTCACTAGCTACTACAGCAGGTGAGTTCTCGAGATCTACCTGAGCTCAAACTCCCCTCTTGACTTGCAAAGGGGAGGTAGCCCCTGTCTCAAAGATCTTATAAGCTCTGGACTCTCTCCCGGGACAGTATGCCAAACAAGTGTTATAATCAATCATCAGCTAAGTGTGAACTCTTGAAGGCCAATTTAGTTTATTCAGTTCACCTAGAGTGCAGGGGCCTCATGTATCAACGCTGCGTACGCACAAAAACTTTGCGTACGCCAGGTTTCACGCTCAGAATCGCTCACGTTTGGATTTACTAACAATGAACTGAACGTGGGAATGTGCGCAGCTTCACGGCAGCTTTCTGGCAGGCGTACGCACATTTTTTGTGCGTGTCTGTTTTATTTCCATTGGCGACTCCTAGAGGCAGTTGTGTTAAATTCCTCTCTACAAAGTGTCTGAGCCTTGCAATGGCAGCTGTATGAGACGGGTTCATCTAGCAGGTATATAAGGTTTCCATACCATACATTTGACCAGCTAAACATTAAAGCACAGTTTGCAGCAGTCGCCTGTTTACCCAATGTAATTGAGCGATCTACCGCACGCACATTGCTATAAAGACACTATCTGAAGATGAATTTGCATGCGTGAATCAGAAACATTTCCATTCAATAAATGTGCAAATAAAATATGATGCTTATTGATATGAACTTATTGATGATTCCTACTTGTTTTTCTCGTGATAAATAGTTGGCAAAATCTGATATGTAGCGGGGGGAAAAAAACAAGAAAGAATTCATCACACGCTGGATTCGAGCCGAGTTCATGCTCGAACGTATCAATTCATGATCACAAGCGTCTAACGAGCGCGCCACTGAGACACTGCAACATTTTAGAGATATAAACCACACTATTTCTTTTTTTTTTATGCACTCAGTGCGATATGTTCAGACCCAACTGTGTTGACCGCATCAGCTAAACTCTCCCACTCTATTTTTTTCTTTTGTTGTTTATTCCGGAGAACAAACTTGCAAATAACACCGCTTTTCTCCGGTCTACCTCCGAAAGCAGCACCTCCAATTCACATTCTGTTCAAAGTTTCTCTTTTTGCTTGATTTTGCCATTGCTTTTTCGTTGGGTTTTGCCATTAGCATAGTCATTAGCATATTCATACGGGGGAGGAGGCAGGGAGGGGTTTTGTGCTCGTGCATGTTGCGCTCAGTTTCACGTTCATTCAGATTTACAAAAGAATATGCGTGAGATTTGGCGTACGTAGTGTTTCATACATCTGACATTTTTTCTGCGTACGCACATTTACAGCTTTGTGCGTACGCAATGTTTTAGTAAGATTTCCACGCAAGTCTTCGTACATGAGGCCCCAGGTGTTTAGACTGTGGGGGGAACCTGGAGCACTCGGAGGAAACCCACACGAACACAGGAAGAATCCGAATTGGCCTAGCCGGCACTCGAACCAGCAACTTTCTAGCTGTGAGGTGACAATGCTAACCACTGTGCCGCCTAAAATTAGAGTAGCTTTATCGTTCTATATTTTATATTGCAAATGGCTTTTTATCAAACACTACAGCGTCATGAAAAAAAAATGCCTGAGGATTGAAAAAAATCTTGAGTTATATATTTTCAAAGCAGTTTCAATGGCATGGTTGCTTAGGGCATTTCTTGATTTTTGTATTGCCATTGTGCGAACAGCTTTTAACAAGCTTGTCGGCTTCCCAGATTTCTTTATGAAAGCAGGCTGATTTTCATGTAAAGTGCTCAAAATGTTTTGCCTAGCAAGTCAGACTGATTTGATATTCATTCACACTCCAGAGAGCCTCTCTTCTGCTCTGTGACGCATGAAACAAATGCTTATACAATGTTCAAGATGATGCTGAAAAAAAGTAGTTCTCTGTTGTATTGTAATGTAATGCCACTTTAAAAAGTGATTACTATACTTCAAAAAAGTGAGTAACCTTTAACTTGTATATGTTAAGTTGACTAAGTGTTTATAATTATGCATGTAGTTAATTTAAAGGGGTGGTCCACTACGATATCATGTTTTAAACTTTAATTGATGTGTAATGTAGCTGTGTGAACAAACATCGAGCGTCTTACGTTCAGAAATGTTGTTTCAAGAGCTCCCACTTAGATATGCTTGGCACTTATAGCAGGTTTGGCATGCTGTCCCGGGAGAGAACCCTGAGCTCGGAGATATTTGAGCCCAGGGCTCCCGCCCGGTCTAGAAGCATATCAGGAGAACCGAGATCAGGTAGGTCTCAATCGCTCCCCCTTTAGAAGGGGAGAAAAAGGAGGAGATGGGGTGGAAGGGGGGATTCTTCCAAAACGAAGATCATTCTGATTGGATTATTACTGATTACGGATGAGTGGCCAGCAGTGCACAATCATATCAGGTGCTCCTCTCGAAATTAGTTTATGAAACTTCACTTAATGAAAAGGGAGACATTGGCTTTTACAGAGTTTGCTTAGCAAAGCCTACAGCGAACAAAGTTTGGGGACTACAAAAAAATACATCCGGGTTAATGATGTCATAAACCCTCCAGGTTATGCACACATACCCTGTGCAGTGAAAGGGCATGGCCAGAAGCCCTGTAATGTTATGACAGAGATGCTACCTGGAGCTGATCTGCAAATCACAGCACATTATGTTAGCTGACAAATCAGAGTCACTTGAGGGTGGGTCTTCAGAGGAACTAGGAATTAAGATTCATTTTCATGTTAGCTTAGTAGCTGTATATAATCAAAGTAATATATATGAAAAAAATAACATGGTTTTCAACAAATGAAGCATGAGCACACATTGCTTTGCATCTTATAAACACAACAAACCTTAAAATTACACTCTGGACCATCCTTGAAAATAATAATTCTTATTCAATGGATTACTGACTCAAAAAAAAGACTTTTGCTGTTCAAATAATGCATTTGAAATTAGCTGAAACAACAAGATTCTTTTTTTTTTTTTTTTTTTTTTTGTAGGGGGGTCAACTTAATTGTTTTAGGTTCAATCCAATGAATTTTTTGTTAACAAATAAGCTTAATTAATTTTTTCATTTTGTCACTACACAAATCAATAGTGTGGAACCTAGAATTTTTACAGTGAAAGTAAATTCAAGTAATTGCTGTAAATTTTAAAAACAAAGCACCTTTCCCATGGGTTATTCAATCTGAACAAATAGATGTTTACATTTACGCATATCTTTTTATCATATAAAAAAAATCCAGCTCAGTTACTTTAAGTACATACTTTTTTACACACATTATTTTTAAAGCTATTCTAGCTGTTATATCTAGCTGTTTTCATTCAGTATTTTTAATGCAATATTTTAAAATGAACATCAGATAGGTAGATGAAAACATGTGTGGGCCATGGACAGTAAATAAGAATATAATTGGTACCTACAGTCTCACATAGTTGAAATATATTTAAAAAATCAAACTATTACACTACCTGACGAAAAGTTTTGTTGCCGTTCCCAGTCGTAAGAGCAACACATTATACTTGACTTCTAGTTGATCATTTGGGAAAAAAAGTAGCAGAAGGTCACAAATGTTAAATAATATGTCAAACATGCAAAATATAGCTGTATACATGCTCTTTTTATTCAACACAACCTTTCTTAAAAAAAACAAATAAACAACTACATTTTAAAAAATACTAATTGTTGAATATTAAGGTTGTAAAAGAAAAATGTATGCACTATATATATTATGTGGTCTCAAATGTGGTACACTGCCACCCTGTCGGGGGGTTTGTTTTGTTTTTGTTTTCTTTCTCTCTCTCTCTCTCTCTCTCTCTCTCTCTCTCTCTCTCTCTCTCTCTCTCTCTCTCTCTCTCTCTCTTTTTATTTCTACCTTGTCTCACGTGTTAGCAATTAAGTGGCTGGAGCATGTGGCAGGAGAGAACAAAGTGAGATTTTGTCAAACACTAGTTGGTGAAGGCTGCTCTCACTTGGTTCTCCTGCCCCAGACTAGCTTTTGTGCTAAAACTTTGGGATACTTGTTGCAACATTAAAAGTCTTGTTGTTAGTGAACAATATAGAAATTTTGACTTTAAATTCCCTTTGTTATTTCTACATAAATTTGATTTTGTTTCAACTTTTTGGAGCTGTACGGAGGTGGATGTCACTTGTTTGTTTAATACATTTATTTTTCTCCTGTTTCTGATAGAGAGGGAGCGAGGTAAGATCTTTGTTTTTCTTTTTAATTTTCTTTTGAGAGTTTAGAAAGTGGCTTCCTCCATCAGTTAGAGATTTTGTTTGTTGTTTAGGCATTATCCCCTCCTGAGTATGTTTGACCATTGGTTATTTATTATTTGTTAATCTGTGAATAAATATACTTGTTGATTTTGTATATTGGATTTGGTGTGATTTATTGTAGAAGTGCTGGGACAGGAGAAGAGTGATGATTGTTGGCTGCCTTGCCCTTTAGTTTTTTTGTTGTTGTGATATTTAGTTATATTTTATAGTATCAAAATAGGCCTCTAACTAATTTTGTAATTTGGATAAATTTTAATTTGTAAATTTTTATTTTTCCTTTGTTAAATTGTTGCGTGTTTTCCTGACCCTAGATAGGGGAGGCACGTAACATAATCCAAATCAAATCAAAACTCCTTTTATTGTCACATTATCAGCAGCACGTGTGCTATGATGAGTGAAAAGCTTAGGTGCTGGCTCCAGACAGTGCAAATACAACGACAGTCCAAAATACAGACAGTGTCAATAAAATGACAATGTGAAATTGACAGCGATATGTGCAATCAATACATGTCCAAATAGTTGTAGGCAGTATTGTTTTAAGTATTGATTGGTTAAAGTGTAGTGCATGCTACATATTGATGGTGTGCAGTGAGGGGTATGGAAGAGTCTGTGTGTGGTCGTTAAGTGTTCATCAGCCTGATAGTCTGAAGGAAGAAGCTTTCCTTCAGCCGGCTGGTGCGTGACCGGATGTGGTGGAACCGTCTGCCTGAGGGTAGCAGAGAGAAAAGTCTCTGGCTTGGGTGGCTGAAGTCACTAATAATTCTCTTGGCTTTCCTCATGCACCACCTGGAGGGAGGGAGGGAAGCTCACCTCCTACTACGCGTCCAGCAGTTTGCACAATCTTATGTAGGCCTTTGCGATTGCTGCTGGTGCAGTTTCCATACAAGTTGGTGATACAGCCAGACAGGATGCTCTCCACAGTGCAGGTGTAGAACCAGCGGAGGATGTGGGGGCTCATTCCAAACCTCCTGAGACGCCTGAGGAAGAGGCGTTGTTGTGCCTTCCTCAGCACTGCAACTATGTGAGCAGTCCATGTCAAATCCCCAGCGATGTGTACTCCAAGAAACTTGAAAGTGCTAACTCTCTCCACTGGCGTCCCGTTGATGGGGTGTGTTCTCTCCTCTCTCTCTCCTGAAATCCACCACCAGCTCCTTGGTTTTGCTGATGTTGAGTGAGAGGTGGTTTTCCTCACACCACTGCGTCAGAGTGTGCACCTCCTCTCTGTAGGCCGTCTCTTCATTATCGGGGATTAGGCCCAATACCATTAGGTGATTATTGCCATGTATCCAAAACTATGCACATTAACCTAGTTTGTCCGGGCTACAGATATCTCAGATCACTGATTATTACACACACATGGGGAGTTAATCTCCTATTAAATCAATCTTATTGGAAAAAGGATAATTAAACAAAAATTTTTGTTACCAAAAGTAACCATAAGCAAATGAAAGCAGGTGAAAAACATACCGTGTGTGTTAATGAAAACATGATCACTTGCACACGGGTTACGTTAGGGCCCATAATTTGTTCTGTTCAAAGATTATTTAAAACAAAACCGGCAACCGCTGCTGCTTACGAAAAGACGTACTTTAAAAACATCTGGAGCTTTTGGAAGCTGCAGGACTGTGGGTGCACGAGCAGTTGTCCAGTCTATTTTAAAGAGAACTGATCACAGCAGTTGCGTTTCCAAATACAGTTGCTTCGCACCATGAAACGGGAGCGCGCATGCTTTTTAAACAGTCGAGCGCATTCACATCACCTGTGTGTGTGAGCGATCATCCTCTCTTTCGGTATTCACCTGCTTTCTTTTGCTCGCGTGAACGAAATTTTTGTCGGCCATGCTGCTTTTCGATACTAAGATGATATTTGCATGAATATTGGGCCATCTTTATCGTCGAACCCTGCTTTTAAGAAAACTCATTTAAAAAAATCATTAAAAAATCATTTAAAAATGTTCTTCAACCAGCCAAAGCGGCTAGTGAGAGTATCTGTCTAACCTGCCACAGCTGATATCTACCCGCATTTGGCAGGTTGGCGGGTGTTAATGAAAAGCCCTGATTACAAACCACAGAAGAGGGCAAATTCATTAGCAGGATAGCACTCCTTCTAATCCTTCAGCCTCTACATAAAAGTTCCTGAAAGCAAAGAAGGTCAAGTTGCTTCAGGATTGGCCAACCCAGTCACCAGACATGAACATTATGATGGAGGAGGCATTAAAGATGAATTCGAAGAATCTCAACCCGGGCTCATTGTGGAAACGTAGCCCCGCAGACGTTTCTGCGGACCGCGATTTACGTCCCGGGAGGTACGTATTCGAGCGTTTTTTTGTTTTCGCGGATCCGCGAGAGGCCGCTGTGCGCGCTTTTTCGCGTCTCGGGCGGGCGCCTCCCGTGAGCATGCGGCGTTCGCGCCCGCGCCGTTCTCGCGCGAAAAGCCGCCGGATCAGGAAAAAAAAAAGCAAAAGCCCTCGTCTTCGATTTCGACCGCGTTTTCGGATCCCGCCGCGTTCTCGCCCTTATTTTCCGGATTCCGTTTTTCGTCTTACCTGATTTCCGGAACCTGCCGTTCCCCGGACTCGATCCCGCTGTGATCGGCACGCTGTGAGCTAGGCGGACAAACTGATTGCGTCGGGAAAGCCCTCCACTCGGAGGCGAGCTGTCGGCCGGCGAGCGCGAAGAAGAGGGGCGGAGCGGCGCCAAACCGCCCCGCAGCGTTCGCTCGAAAAAAACCAAACGCGGCCTTTACGTACCTCCGGCCACGTAAATCGCGGTCTCCAAAAACGTCCGCGGGGCTACGTTTCCAGAATAAACTTGGGTTGAAGAATCTTGATGAACTCTGAGAGTCCTGCAAGAACGCTTTCTTTGCCATTCCAGATGACTTCATTAAGAGGTGATTTGAGTCATTGCAGAGATGTATGGATGCAGTCCTCCAAGCTCATGATGGAGTCAGACACAATATTCAATCTGTTTCTACTGCAGAATGACTTTATGTTCTATACTGGACATTATTTCTGTTAAGTGACAAGACTTTTGTCTAAGTAAAGTCAGACCTTACTGTCCTAATTAAATAATTAAAAATCAAGGCATGATCATGTTTTATTTTGGTTAAGTAAGCATAATCTAGAGGGCTTTACCTTTCATATAAGACACTTCTGATATCAAATGATCACCTGGAAGTCAACTTATTATTTGTTGTTCCTACAACAAGGACAGGACAAGTAGGTTGTCAGGTAGTGTAGAACAGTGTGTTTTCTATTGAGCTTATCTGATAATATAATACCAGTGAATAGCAGAGGTTCATACCACTATACCAAACAAATTCATACCACTATATGATCAGATACTTTCTGAACTGCGGTTTCACAGCACTGCGTATTTTTACAGTACACAGCATCTGGATGTTCATTATCAGTATATCACTTCAGATGTATTTAAAGCTTCCTTTTATTTCTAACCAAAGTAGGAAAAAAATAATAATAATCACAGTGAGAATATCAGGCCATTAAATCACATTCAGTCTCTTGTACATTACATCTGCACAAGTGCAAGCAATAATTGGGTGACTG
Organism: Danio rerio; assembly: GCF_052040795.2. Classification (NCBI taxonomy): domain Eukaryota; kingdom Metazoa; phylum Chordata; class Actinopteri; order Cypriniformes; family Danionidae; genus Danio; species Danio rerio. The sequence goes on from NC_141034.1 coordinate 51,966,224, forward strand.
CAGTTCACTAAAGGGCCACCGGTGTCAGTAATAACAAGCATTTCTTAATTTAACCTACAGCCTATTTAAAATTCTTATTTTCATTTTTTTATATCTATAAAGTAGTATTTGTTATAAATTAGCTGAAAATTTGTCATCATAACCTCATAAGCTTTAATCAAATACCATTAGCCCCCTCAAAAAAGAGAGAAGGTTCTGGCTGCAGAGTTGCACTTGCACCTTCAGGCTTGCACTCTCAGGCTCTGTTTACACTAGTGCGTTTTAGTTTAAAAATGCATAAGTTTTGCTACGGTTACGCCATCTGTCCACACTACTTCTGAGTTTTTGAGCGCCGAAAACAGAACGTTTTGGAAACGCTGGAGAGGCCGTTTTCATTCTGAAATGCTGCTGCTCCTTCTCCGTGTGGATGGGAAAAACAGAGACATCTGAAAACGGAGGCGTGGCTGCTGAGATTCGCTACCTGATTGGGGCTTTTGTTTCGTTGAGTATCCTTCACTTATTCATCAAGCCCCTATCACATGACTATAACACATGACTATAACACATTTAACCCTACCGGAAGACAGCAGACCAGCCTTCACTGTAAACAATAACATGGACACAGAAATGGGAGCGTTGTTTGGACTATTTTCTGTTATAGGTGTCATTGTGCAGTTATTCATTTGTTACGTTTAGTAATAACTCTACCTCGTCATCTGTCCACAAAACTACTGTACCTCTCTTGCTTTCTTTGCCATCACGTTCATTGTTCAACCGGCGTTTGTTGACTAACAATAACCAAATGCCGAGCGAGACACATGCTTCCTGTTTATACTAGAATGCGCATGCCCAAAGTGTTCGAATGGCCACGTGATATACGTTTTTGGTGGCATAGTATGGATGGAGATACATTCAGAAATGCTAGGTGAAACGCTAGTGTGGATGCAGATCGTTTTTGATCTAAAACACCGTTTTAAAACTAAAACGCACTAGTGTAAACAGGGCCTCAGGCTTGCATTCTCAGGCACCCACGTTTCCAATGCAAGTGACGTCATTTACAATCGACACCTGCACTCTCCAGTTACGTCACTTGCAATCGACATAAATAAACCAAAAGTAGTTTCCAGTTTGTTTGCATTGCCAGTGACGACATTCTCAAATAATTTAAAGTTTACTAATACTAAGTTTAATAATATGACAGACCCCCTCACCCGAAAAGCGATTTGTGTATTCAACATGATTATAATGCTTTTATATAACTTGACCAAAGCAGGCTACTATTACCATTTATACCAGCA